>NC_089837.1:360875634-361105634 GCF_035609145.1 Eleutherodactylus coqui | reverse complement strand
TCTGTTGCGGGCAGGTGTCGGCTGTAAGAAACAGCTGGCACCTGCATTGTATGGAGTGAGATCGTCCTGCGATCTCCCTTCATACATGCCCCAAACATGCAGGACGTTATTGTACATCCTGTATCTTTAAGGAGTTAAAGTGGTACCATAGTGCAGAATCACATTTAATGCACCCCAGAATTATGTTTGCATGGAATAGAAGAGCACTTGTCAGCCTAAAAGCTTACATTTATAATGTGATACCTAGTGTGCAAATGCCATTATTTCAAGTTGCAGGTGTGTTCCACCGAAGTCTGAGTCTTTGCGTCATTACATTCTCCACTTCTCCACCAGATGGTTGCCATCCCCTGCTGCTGACTTCAGCGCAAACTGAAGCGTACATTTGCATCTGACCCCACTGGAAACAGGCATGTGCAGTGGGTCAAGGTGTTTAGAGCTTGGCTTCACTATGCATTGTGCATGCACCAGAAGCCCAGTTAGGCAATTCTCTAGCCGAGCAACACACATGCACTGAGCTCATAGAGATTGTAAATGTGTATGGCTGATGATAGAATTTTTTTCAAGATCAGTAAAGAGTGTTTGCTTTTATTCCACAGTTTTTCCTCTGTTACCCTTGCCAATTGTAAATGTATCCTCCTGCAGTCAACTCAGAGCCAGTGTGCCACCAGACTCAAGAATCTGCTTAACTCTGCTCAAGGCATATGTGCCATGTGCCAGTAAATTTTGGGTGTAGACACCTCAACCCACTATAGATGTCCGTTTCCATCAGGGAGCTACACAATGTAAGCACATTATTTCACTGCAACTTGCACTGACATCAGCGGCAAAGGGAATGTGGCATCCAGTGGAGGGTGAGTGCAGAGTGTATAACCATAGGCGTACCGGCAGGGGGTGCCGGGGTCGCAACGGCGACCCGGCCTCTGCGCTTGAGGGGGTCCAAAGGCCGCCCTCCAGCATATATTTTCGCTTTTCCCTGCACTGTCGGCGGCCGCGTGCTTAGTGCGGTCCGGCCGACAACAGAAGCCACAGAGGACAGTAGGAGAAGAGAGGAGGAAGTAAGTTGGAGAGATGACAGGGGAAGGGGAGGAGGGGAGGAGCAGAGAGGACAGAGACTCACCAGCACAGCACGGCATCCAGTGGACCAGGGATGATGAGGTCTATCTGTCTATCTATCTCTCTCTCTCTCTCTCTCTCTCTCTCTCTCTCTCTCTCTTAGGCCTCATGCCCATTTACACGCCCATTTGCATGTGGACATTTAAAGCTTGAGCGTTCGGGTGCATGGCGGCGTATTTGCGCTTTCGATCCAACGATTCTCTTAGCGACAGCTGGACGCTGCGTTGAGAGACATTGCTGGATGGGGCTGAGGACAGCGGAGGTGAGGGTGTGGGTCCAGGCCAGGAGACGGTAGTGCCTGTGTCCTGAGAGGGGGGTTGGATCTCAGTGGCAGGTTGGGGCCCAGGGGGAGAGGCAGTGGCGCAAGCTGAAGGCGGTGAACGGCCTTCGTACAACCTTGTGAGGTGCTTGGCCATCATATGCCTGCGCATGCTGGTGGTAGTGGCTCCCCGGCTGATCTTTGCGCGACAAAGGTTGCACACCACTGTTCGTCGGTCGTCCAGCGTCTCAGTGAAAAACTGCCACACCTTAGAGCACCTTGGCCTCTGCACGGTGGCTTGGCGTGAGCGGGTGCTTTGGGAAACAGCTGGTGAATTATTCACTCGTGCCCTGCCTCTACCCCTGGCCACCACACTGCCTCTTCAAACCTGTCCTGCGGCTGCAATTGCCTGCCCCTCTGAAGTCCGGTCCTCAGTTGGCTTATCACACCAGGTGGGGTCAGTCACCTCATCGTCCAGTGACTCTTCCTCCGAATCCTCTGTGCGCTCCTCCCTCGGACTTACTGCCCTTACTACTACCTCACTGATAGACAACTGTGTCTCATCGTCATCATCCTCCTCACCCACTGAAAGCTCTTGAGACAGTTGCCGGAAGTCCCCAGCCTCATCCCCCGGACCCCGGGAACTTTCCAAAGGTTGGGCATCGGTCACGACAAACTCCTCCGGTGGGAGAAGAACCATTGCTGCCCCATCTGGGCAGGGGCCCGAGAACAGTTCCTGGGAGTCTGCCTGCTCCTCAGAATGTGTCATTTTCATGGAGTGAGGAGGCTGGGAGGAAGGAGGAGCAGCAGCCAGAGGATTCAGAGTTGCAGCAGTGGACGGCGTAGAAGACTGGGTGGTCGATAGATTGCTGGATGCACTTTCTGCCATCCACGACAGGACCTGCTCACACTGCTCATTTTTTAATAAAGGTCTATGACGTGGACCCAAAAATTGCGATATAAAGCTGGGGACCCCAGAAATTGTCCTCTCTCCTACTCCCGCAGCAGCCGGCTGCGATTCACCTGGACCAGGAACTCGTCCTATGCCCACACTCTCACTAGGGACTCCGCGTCCTCGACCGCGATCGAGTCCACGTCCTCTGCCCATACCCCTACCCCTCAGCATGCTGGATTAAGAATCGAGCAGAGAGCGGTGTAAAAATGGTGTAAAAATGTTTGTGAATTATTGCCGCGCAGTTGCTGGCTGCCAGCGGTAATATAACGCTAAATGAAGCCAGAGATAAATTATAAGGAAGGCTGCATGCAGGCTAGGCTGTGAACTATGCAGTTTGGATGGATGTGAAGTCCCACAGGCCACGCAGGCACATGCACTGGGTAACCGTTAGCCGTAAAAAGGAATTTAAAAAAAAAATCTCCTTATTTTACTCTGCAATGCAGGCTGAGGCTAGGCAGTGTGTATTGCACTTTCAATCTATGGGTGTCGGGCAGACTGTGAACGTCTGAGACAGCACATGTATAACAGAGCGTTGTAGAAAATGTGTGGTTTCTTGGCGTACACTTAAAGGCAGACTGCAGTGAGGCTACGCGAAGTGCGGACAGAAAAATATTTCTAAATGAAGGCTGCACGCAGGCTAGGCTGTGCAATGCAGAGGTACTACAACTCCCAGCAACCACGGAGTTAAATGCACACGGTCGCAGGTTGCCCTAAGAAGAACCGTTGGGGTACTTGTAGACAGGATTCTACACTACCACTGTCCCTGCCTGACCAATAGTGCCCCTATACTGAAGTACAGACTGCAGCCTGAGAACGCTACAGCCTGCACGCCCGATATACATAAAAAAAAAAAAATTGTGCAAAACTGCTCACAGCAGCCACAACAGTAATGCACTAGGGTGAGCTGTGGCCCTAAGAAGGGCCGTTGTGGTTCTTGAAGACACTAACACTGTCCCTATAGCAGCAGAAGCATCAGCAGCACTTTCCCTGATCTCTCTTAGCGTGTCTGTGGCGAGCCGCGGGCGGGGCAGATTTAAATACTCGGGGGTCACTTGATCTCGCCAGCCACTCACTGCAGGGGGGTGGGATAGGGCTGGAACGTCACAGGAGGAAGTTGTAATGCCTTCCCTGTGTTTCTATTGGCCAGAAAAGCGCGCAAATTTCTCAGGGAAGGAAATGTAATGGAGTCGAGTGCCGCATGGTGCTCGTCTCAAGTAACAAGCATCTCGAACACCCTAATGCTCGGACGAGTGCGCTCGCTCATCTCTAATTGTCAGTTTTTTTAGCATTACAGATTTACAGATGAAACCTTTGATTATAGTGTACAATTAACAATGCACATGAATGATATTTGATACAGTGGGAACAGGTCAAATTTGGGAAATCATTGCAGATGTTTTAGTGTAGATTTCTTTAATGGTCAAAGTTTAGATGATGAAAAATATTAGTACTATGGTCAGATTGGAGGTAAATTGACCCCAAAATTTCCAACAAGTTTTCAAATTATATATATTTTAAAAAATACAAAACACATACTAAAAATATAAAATGTAGTGAACTTATACAGAAACTTAATAAAATGAGTAAAATTTACAGAGATGTCATTTACAAATGATGCGATCTTAAAGATAGATTATTTTTTAAATTAGGAAAATATTTAAAGGGAACCTGTCACCAAGTTCATGCTGTCCAAACCACGGGCAGCATGAATTCAGGACAGATTTACCCATTCAGCCCATGTATGTTTTATACTGAAACGCTGCTGCATTACTTAGAATTTGGATTCAGAGCTCTCAGAGTGCACAAGTTGAAGGGGTGGACCAGAGTGGGGACTCCCTGCCCGTAGCATCAAGTGCTCCCTGCTTGTGTATAGGGAGACGTCTGTAGGTCTTGAGAGAGCCCAGCGCTGAACGACTCTTCAAGAGTTCAGAGTCAAACAGCAACATTTTAGAATAAAACATACATGGGCCGAATGGACATGTCTGTCCCCGATTTACTTTAAAATGTACCAAATGGTAGCAAAATTTGAAGCCATATTTACACCTTTAAATGCATGATTTTCTACACACTAAGTGTACATTGGTTGATAAAACATAAAGCCGATGATTCAGTTTTGACCAGCATTATGGTCACTTCTTGCCCACAACCTTATGTTCATGGTAATCCATAATGCTGAAACCATGGGGGTTCTTTTGGCATGCTTGGAACATAGTTATGATCCACCTGCTGATTGGAATAAAGTATACCCCTATACAGAAAACAGAGCAGATCAGGTATCATACTGTTAATGAAGCAGATCAACGTATGTGCAACTACATGAGGCAGATGCACTGCCAATCTTCCATAGGATCTGCAGAAAATATGAAGTGACATGAATTTTGTCATGGATTTCAGTACAGAAATTTCAAAGGGTGAAATCCATGCTGAAAATCTCCAATATAAATTGACATATCATGGAATTTTTACACAATTTTCTGCATGTATGAGATTTCTTAAAATTGAATCCACTATAATAATAATGATAATCTTTATTTGTATAGCGTTAACTTATTCCGCAGCGCTAAATCCACTACATATCTACTGCAAGCACAGTGGATTTACCGCGCAAAAAATTCTGCACAGAGAATCTACAAAATGGGATCACATGTTGCTGATTTGTTGAAAAAATGTTTGCAACCAAAAATCTTTTTCCTACTTTTGAATGTGTTGCTTTTGCAGCATGTACATGGATTTCTGACATCCCCATTCAGATGTGTGGGACGCTTGGACAAATTTTTGCAACAAATCTTTTATGTGTAAATATATTGTATACCTAAAGCACCAAACTTCATGAAAAATACGGACTCCCCATTGACATCAACGCCCTTCGAAATCTTTTGCCTAAAATACCCTGATACCAAAAGTCTCATCTCTCAAATCTACTCCAGACAAGTCCACTCCTCTTACCACACTCAATTATCATATATATCCCACTGGAAACCAGATATTGGAAACACACTCAACGAAGATGATTGGTCTCAGATCTGGGAATCTATATATATAAAGACGAAAGCCCTCACTGACTCACTCACTGACTGACTGACTCACTGACTGACTCGCCAAAAGTTCTCCAACTTCCCGATGTCGTAGAAACATGAATTTTGGCACAAGCATAGATTATCTCCAAAATAGGAAAAGTAATTGGGTCCTAACTCGATTATTCCATTCTAGCGCAAAAGAATTGGCATCAAAATTTTACGTACGGAATCTAATTCTCTCACTTCCCAGTGTCATAGAAACTCCAAATTTGGCAGGAGCATTGATTATGTCATAAATAGGAAAAGCTAATGGGTTCCAACTCCATTATTCAATTCTATGCGCAAAAGAATTAGCCTCCAAATTTTACGTACGGAATGTAATTTTCTCACTTTCCGGTGTCATAGAAACGGGAAATTTGGCACGAGCATTGATTATGTCAGAAATAGGAAAAGCTAATGGGTCCCAACTCGACTATTCAATTCTATGCGCAAAAGAATTAGCGTCCAAATTTTACGTACGGAATGTATATTTCTCACTTTCCGGTGTCATAGAAACAGAAATTTGGCACGAGCATTGATTATGTCATAAATAGGAAAAGCTAATGGGTCCCGAATCGATTATTCAATTCTATGCGCAAAAGAATTAGCGTCCAAATTTTACGTACGGAATCTAATTTTCTCACTTTCCGGTGTCATAGAAACGTGAAATTGGGCACAAGCATTGATTATGTCATAAATAGGAAAAGCTAATGGGTCCCAACTCGATTATTTAATTCTATGCGCAAAAGAATTAGCGTCCAAATTTTACGTATGGAATGTAATTTTCTCACTTTCCGGTGTCATAGAAACGGGAAATTTGGCACGAGCATTGATTATGTCATAAATAGGAAAAGCTATAGGGTCCCAACTCGATTATTCAATTCTATGCGCAAAAGAATTAGCGTCCAAATTTTACGTACGGAATCTAATTTGCACACTTTCCGGTGTCATAGAAACGTAAAATTTGGCAGGAGCATTGATTATGTCATAAATAGGAAAAGTTAATGGGTCCCAACTCGATTATTCAATTCTATGTGCAAAAGAATTAGCGTCCAAATTTTACGTACGGAATGTAATTTTCTCACTTTCTGGTGTCATAGAAATGTGAAATTTGGCACGAGCATTGATTATGTCAAAAATAGGAAAAGCTAATGGGTCCCAACTCAACTATTCAATTCTATGCGCAAAAGAATTAGCGTCAAAATTTTATGTACGGAATCTAATTTTCTCACTTACCGGTGTCATAGAATCAGGAAATTTGGAACGAGCATTGGTTATGTCAGAAATAGGAAAAGCAAACAGGTCCCAACTCGATTATTCAATTCTATGCGCAAAAGAATTAGCGTCCAAATTTTACGTACGGAATGTAATTTTCTCACTTACCGGGGTCATAGAATCGGGAAATTTGGCACGAGCATTGGTTATGTCATAAATAGGAAAAGCTGATGAATCCCAACTCGATTATTCAATTCTATGCGCAAAAGAATTAGCGTCCAAATTTTACGTACGGAATGTAATTTTCTCACTTACCGGTGTCATAGAAACGGGAAATTTGGCACGAGAATTGATTATGTCATAAATAGGAAAAGCTAATGGGTTCCAACTCCATTATTCAATTCTATGCGCAAAAGAATTAGCCTCCAAATTTTACGTACGGAATGTAATTTTCTCACTTTCCGGTGTCATAGAAACGGGAAATTTGGCACGAGCATTCATTATGTCATAAATAGGAAAAGTTAATGGTTCCCAACTCGATTATTCAATTCTATGTGCAAAAGAATTAGCGTCCAAATTTTACGTATGGAATGTAATTTTCTCACTTTCTGGTGTCATAGAAACGTGAAATTTGGCACGAGCATTGATTATGTCAAAAATAGGAAAAGCTAATGGGCCCCAACTCAACTATTCAATTCTGTGCGCAAAAGAATTAGCGTCAAAATTTTACGTACGGAATCTAATTTTCTCACTTACCGGTGTCATAGAATCGGGAAATTTGGCACGAGCATTGGTTATGTCATAAATAGGAAAAGCTGATGGGTCCTAACTCGATTATTCAATTCTATGCGCAAAAGAATTAGCGTCCAAATTTTACGTACGGAATGTAATTTTCTCACTTACCGGTGTCATAGAAACGGGAAATTTGGCACGAGCATTGATTATGTCATAAATAGGAAAAGCTAATGGGTTCCAACTCAATTATTCAATTCTATGCGCAAAAGAATTAGCGTCCAAATTTTACGCATGGAATCTAATTCTCTCACTTCCTGATGTCATTTTATATAAAGGAAACGTTGCATGGTTACCACGTGGTGTTTCCTGGGTAACGCAGAGAACTATGCAAAATGTTGAACATATTTTTTTCCCGGTATCTCTAAAGTTACCATGACTTCATAAGATTTTCCGTGTGAACACCAGATAAACACCAGTACCAAATTAACTCGGGCGAAGCCGGGTATATCAGCTAGTCAACCAATAAAAGCACCTGCAATATGCTGATGTTAGCAACCTCCCTTAAAGGGCTATTCCACTGATATCTACCAAAATAGCCGATGCAGTATTGGGATACCCATCGAATTGCGTTTGCGGCTGTCAGTCTCCGGGTGACATGATATACATGTGTTGGTCTTGTCTCTGAGTCAAACGACTTTGGAAAAGAGTCTACTCAATGATTTACTCAGTTACAGGTTGCAACATCCAAAAAAAATCAGTAGGAAGCCTTATTAAATCAAAAAATTGCAAATATCGCTCCGGAATAAAGCACATTGATCTCTTTCTTTTTCTTATCGACTCCTTGGACGTTTCGAAAATAAAAAGGTGACTAAACTGGTATTTATAATAAACGAAAAACTGCCATCAATAATCCTTGACCGCCACAAGACATTTCTGAGGGTCTGGATGCCAATGGTAAACTACATGTTTCCTTCACAAAACATATCATTAATTTCCCAATACATTTCCGCATTAGTAAAGCTGACAATACTTTGTACGTTGTGACTCTACCGGAGATGAAACCCCTCTCTCCCGCCCCTCCTGCCTCCCTTGATTCCTTATCCCTTTAATAACTGAAGGTTAGGATCTGGCCAAGCCATTATTCGACAGGCAACCTCATAACAAGGTCAGAGATATAAAACACAGCAGCAACAAACATATTAGAGATACAATAAGCACCTATCAATGCTTTACGTGTTACGGTTATATTATATCTACATTCATATACAATGTCATTAATGTTCAGTTATTACTGCACTCTGCATGATTTAAAAACATGAATGAGAAAACAAAGCACCAAACTTTGTTTTCCCTACTCTTTTCAAGTTAGTTCTCTCAAATGCTGTTTGAAGAAGAGAGCATTAAAGAAACGTTGGTGCTATACAATTATCTAACAGATACATATTTAGAGCATTTCTGTGCATATGTTAATGTAACATAAGCAATGTAAAAAGAAAGCTTCATTGTTATGTTGGTCCATAATTCTCAACTCCTGTGACAATAGAAAAATAAACATGACTTACCCAATTTAAGCAAATAGGTAAAACCTAAAAAGTAGCTGCCTACTCTTCCTTTATACATCATATTAAACGCTAACAGAGTCCGTGATCTTGTCAGAGATCTGTCATTCCGGTAGAATACTATACTGTGGCATTTAACCTCCTCTGGTGTTAGATTGGTTTCCGGGTTCAACCTCAAGCTACAGAGCATACATTTACATATGAGGAAGCAATTACACAACCACTGCTGCTTATTTATTTATTTTTTTTAATGTGGGAATTTTTTTTCTTTTCCTAACAAGGATGAAATGTAGCAGATGACACGTATTCATTCCATATTGTAATTCATCTGTAATTTCCCATTTGTTACTATTAATACAGTTGTACCAAAGCATTATAATTAAATTGTATGTAAATTAGTTCATGTCAGCCAAGCCAGCAGCTCATCAAAAAGTAAGAGCAACTCATCCATAGGAGTCTCTGGTTTGGCTGATCTGAGCTCATTTCCACGTGTTTCCACAGTGACATCTACAGGGTAACAAGATGTAGTGCATCCTAATACATTTAAACAAATAATGAAGATGAACAATACCTCTGTAGCGCCACCTATTGGATGACAGCATTGCTACAAATCAATGTCAGACCTGTATAAAGGGTCGGACATTGATTTGCAGGAATGCTGTCATCCAATAGGTGGCGCTACAGAGGTATTGTTTCATCTTCCTTATTTGCATATATTGCCCAGAGGAGCATGCATGGCCTTATAAGTCTCTTCACTCCCCTTCTAGGTGCTCTCCTTAAGGAGTGATGATACCCCTCTCAATAAATTTAAAGGCACGCACAATTTAAAAGAAGACTGGGATATTTGTTGTGCCTCTAGTCCAATTACTCTTTTGGTAAGTATAAACCTTCCTTTATTAGATGTATTGAAATTAGATATATGAAATTTCAATATGTTTTGGGGCTGGGCTAGTGTCTTCTACAGGACCAAGCACTCTCGTTAAGGCTGAATGCACACAGGTGGGTTTTTGCTGCAGAATCCACGGTCGGCGCCCGCTCCGCAAATCCACATCAAATTCAGCCTGCTACTTCCTATGGAGATCCACTGATTCCTATACACAGGTGGAAGCACAGAGACAGATAGGTCCTCACCACTGTATATAATTCATTGTAGAGAACCTTGCTAAATGATATATTGTGTCTAAAACATAACTTTTAATAATTATATTTAAAATTGAAACACTAGTGAAGACCACAAGTTGGATTGTATACAAACAAACATGAAACATATAGGTATAGCGATAGTGAAACCCCAATGTGCTAAAACTGTTGCTGCCTAGCTCTGTTACAGGTGTACAGATATATATAGGACAGTGAGTAAAGCTATTAAACCCTCATGTCTCTGTTTATTATTATGGTTTCACTAATATCGTATTCCTCCCTATAGCTGGTGCACACATGTGTACCACTTATCATAACAGAAAATAAAGAGTATTCAATATTGATAGTTGGTTTATCGTTTTCTTATATGCCAACTCCTTATATAGAGTGTTAGCTGTACATCACTTTAATATATGCAGAGAGTGAAGATAACGGACCAATCCTGATAGTATATCACGGACCAATCTCCTATAGTATATCACACTTTCTATACATTCCACAGTGATTTAGTAGCACTCTTCTGTATGTTAAGTATCTTCCTTGTACTTCTGACTTGCTTTTTATATATATACATATTGTCTAGCCACTTAAAGAATTTTTTGGGGTTATAAGAGACTTAAACTAGATGTCAGCTATAAGAATCTGGAAAAAGGGGAGGATTTTAATTGTATATGTACACTTATTGCTGGGATATAGCTTAGATACTGGGGGTTATTCACATTGATAGATTTAGGATAACTGGACTTTCTTGTATTCTTCCATCAGTAATGCAACCAGTTATAATTTGGTTGTATAGTTATTTAGTATGGAAGAATGCGTCTTGTAATTAGGCCAATCAATGAATTAATTATATTAGTCGACGCGGTTCCTCAGCCTAGAGAATCTATTAGGCTGATTCATCAGGATATCTTGAGCCATGTATGGTTGTTCCACAAAGATATTGTAGCCAAGACGTTTATACTTAATAGCTCTGATGCTGACTGCAGACAGCTAATGCTTCTCTAAACAGACAGATAAGTTCCCCATCTATTTTAGCTGAGACTTTTTTATGAATAGCTCTGATAATAGCTAAGTATAGCTAATACAGCTCAGAACGCGCATAATGAGCTCAGGATATGATCTCCATGAGCTCACTGACAGTCTTGGTAAGAGGTGCTAACCCCCATGCTTATATAGGGGAGGCTCCGCCTTCTGACGTCAGGGACCCACCTTCCGAGCAGCCTATCAGGTGTCAGTTGCAGACGCGTGTCAGCCGCCGTCACACTCTCGCGATATCCGATCGCATCATCCAGAAAAAGCGCATGCGCCATAGGTCCCGACGGGGAGATAGTACCGTGCCAATGGGAGAAACTAGTATGAGGTGCGCATGCCCCGAGCACCTAGGGTGCGCTTGTGAAGAGACATTTTTGTAGGAGATAGTCTCTGAATACAATGGGAGAGGTGTGCATGCGCCGAGCTCCTAGGTTGCGCTTGTGCAGAGACGTTTTAATAGGAGATGGTCTCTGAAACTGAGAAATGACAATGGGAGATATCATGCCAAGTGCTTGTGTCAGATCGATGCTACATCTAGGCATTATAGTCCCCTCTGCATATGTCTATATATTAATGTGAGGGTGCTAGGACTGCTGGCTTGCGTGTAGAGAGGTGATTAGAGGTAAGATGTTAAATACCTTAGATGTGGAAGAGAGGCTGCTGATGAGGCTATATTATGTCTTGCTCTCAGAGAGTAAGCAAAGCAGAGCTATGCATGAGAGTGCTAGATTGTAGCAGTATTGATTAGGGCCCAGTCATTTTAGGGGACTAATATGACGTCCTTGTGTAGGTGGTGGTTAGTATCAGTATTATCTACTGGTTTACCAATAGTGTGCAGACTGGCATGCATATTACTAGAGATGAGCGAGCATACTCGTCTGAGCTTGATGCTCATTCGAGCATTAGGGTGCTCGAGATGCTCGTTACTCGAGACAAGCACCACGTGGTACTCGAGTCAATTCCATTTCCTTCCCTGCATGTTTAGCGTCATTTTTTAGCCAATAAACATGCAGGGAAGGCATTAACACTTCCTCCTGTGACGTGCCAGCCCTATCCCATCCCCCTGCAGTGAGTGGCTGGTGAGATCAAGTGACCGCCGAGTACTTAAAGCCTCAGACACACACTGGGAGAGATCAGGGACAGCGCTGCTGCTGCTATAGGGAAAGTGTTAGTGTAGGATCCTGTCTACAAGAACCCCAACGGTCCTTCTTAGGGCCACATCTGACCATGTGCATTACTGTTGTGGCTGCTGGGAGCAGTTTTGCACCAAAAAATTTTTTTTTCATCTCGGGCTGTGCAGGCTATTACAGCTATAGCGTTCTAAGTCTGCAGTCTGTAATACAGAGTATAGGGAAAGTGGTGCTGAGACAGGGACAGTGGCAGTGTAGGATCCTGTCTACAAGAACCCCAACGGTCCATCTTAGGGCTACCTCTGACCGTGTGCATTTTATTGCGTGGCTGCTGAGAGTTGTAGTGCATCACTATTGCAGAGCCAGACCTTTTTGCAGCTTTCCGTATAATTTTTTTCTGGCTTCAGTTTGCGTTATAATACCGCTACCAGCCTCTAACTGTCCTTCAATAATTCCATAATTTTTTACACCGTTCTATGTCTGCCGTGAACTTCACGCACAGCGTACGGCCACAGCCACTGATAGAGGGAAAGTCATATACACACTATATAGCCTGTAATCTTTTCCAAAAAAAATTAAAATAAAAGCTCCTTCATTGGGCTACCTCTGACCGTCTGAAATTTACAGGGTGTCTGGTGGGAGTTGCAGTGCATCACTACTGCACGGCTAGGCCTGTTTGCAGCCTTCCATATAATTTTTTTCTGCCTGCAGTTTGCGTTATAATACCGCTACCAGCCTCTAACTGTCCGTCAATAATTCCATAATTTTTTACACCGTTCTATGTCTGCCGTGAACTTCACGCACAGCGTACGGCCACAGCCACTGATAGAAGAAAAGTCATATACACACTATATAGCCTGTAATCTTTTCCCAAAAAATTAAAATAAAAGCTCCTTCGTTGGGCTACCTCTGACCGTCTGAAATTTACAGGGTGTCTGGTGGGAGTTGCAGTGCATCACTACTACACGGCTAGGCCTGTTTGCAGCCTTCCATATAATTTTTTTCTGCCTGCAGTTTGCGTTATAATACCGCTACCAGCCTCTAACTGTCCGTCAATAATTCCATAATTTTTTACACCGTTCTGTGTCTGCCGTGAACTTCACGCACAGCGTACGGCCACAGCCACTGATAGAAGGAAAGTCATATACACGCTATATAGCCTGTATTTTTTTTCAAAAAAATTAAAATAAAAGCTCCTTTGTTGGCTACCTCTGACCGTCTGAAATTTACTGGGTGTCTGGTGGGAGTTGCAGTGCATCAGTATTGCACAGCTAGGCCTGTTTGCAGCCTTCTGTATTCTTTGTTTCTGCCTGGAGTTAGTGTTACAATACCGCTGTCAGCCTCCAACTGTACACAAATAATTCCATAATTATTTACACCGCTCTGTGTCTGCTCTATTCGTAATCCACCAAGCTGAGAGGTAAGGGTAGGGCTAGAGGACATGGATGTGGACGCGGGCGAGGATACGGAAGTCCAAGTGAGGGTGTGGGCACAGGTCGAGTTCCTGGTCCAGGTGAATCGCAGCCGGCTGCTGCGGGATTAGGAGAGAGGCAAGTTTCTGGGGTCCCCAGCTTCATATCACAATTTATGGGTCCACGTGGTAGACCTTTATTACAAACAGAGCAATGTGAGCAGTTTCTGTTGTGGATGGCAGAAAATGCATCCAGCAACGTATCGACCACCCAGTCTTCTATGCCGTCCACTGCTGCAACTCTGAATCTTCTCGCTGCTGCTCCTCCTTCCTCCCAGGAAAAAATGGTTCCTCTCTCACCTGAGGAGTTTATCGTCACTGATGCGCAACCTTTGGAAAGTTCCCGGGGTCTGGGTGATGAGGCTTGGACTTCCGGCAACTGTCTCAAGAGCTTTCAGTGGGTGAGGAGGACGATGATGAGGAGACACAGTTGTCTATCAGTGAGGTAATAATAAGGGCAGTAAGTCCGAGGGAGGAGCGCACAGAGGATTCGGAGGAAGAGCCGCTGGACGATGAGGTGACTGACCCCACCTGGTTTGCTAAGCCGACTGAGGACAGGTCTTCAGAGGGGGAGGCAAGTGCAGCAGCAGGACAGGATGGAAGAGGCAGTGGGGTGGCCAGGGGTAGAGGCAGGGCCAGAGTGAAGAATCCACCAACTGTTTCCCAAAGCGCCCCCAAGGTGGGACGAAGGCCGTTCACCGCCTCCAGGTCGCACCACTGCATCTCCCCTTGTGCCCCAACCTGCCACTCAGATCCAACCCCCCTCTCAGGACACAGGCACAAGCGCCTCCCAGCCTGCACCCACACCCTTACCTCTGCTGTCCTCGACCCCATCCAGCAATGTCTCTCAGCGCAGCGTACAGCTGTCGCTAGCGCAAGCATTGGAGCGAAGGCGCAAATACGCCGCCACGCACCCGCACGCTCAAGCTTTAAACATGCACATTGCCAAATTGATCAGCCTGGAGATGCTGCCGTACAGGCTTGTGGAAATGGAGGCTTACAAAAACATGATAGCGGCGGCGGTCCCACGATATTCTGTCCCCAGTCACCACTATTTTTCCCGGCGTGCCATCCCAGCCCTACATGAGCACGTCTCCCGCAACATCAATCGGGCCCTCACCAACGCGGTTACTGGGAAGGTCCACTTAACCACGGACACGGCAGGGCCACTATATCTTCCTGACGTCACATTGGGTGAATTTGGTAGAGGCTGGGACCGAGGCAGAGCCTGGGACCGCACACGTCCTACCCACACCCAGAATAGCGGGTCCTTCCTCGGTTCTGGTATCTGCGGCGGTCTATGCCACCTCCTCTAAACCCTCCCCCTCCTCCTCCTCCTCCTACGCAACCTCTACCTCTAAATTAAGAAATGTGAGCAGCACGTTGCCAGCAGTCGGTGTGGTGCGGCGTGGCAACATAGCGGTGGGCAAGCGTCAGCAGGCCATGCTGAAACTACTCAGGTTGGTGACAAGAGGCACACGGCCCATGAACTGTTGCAGGGTCTGACAGAGCAGACCGACCTCTGGCTTTCACCGCTGAACCTCCAACCGGGCATGGTCGTGTGTGACAAAGGCCGTAACCTGGTGGCGGCTCTGCAACTCGGCAGCCTCACACACGAGCCATGCCTGGCCCATGTCTTCAATCTGGTGGTTTAGTGGTTTTTCAAAAACTACCCGCACTTCTCTGACCTGCAGGGCAAGGTGCACCGCGTCTGCGCACATTTCTGCAAGTCCACCACGGACGCTGCCACCCTGAGGACCCTGCACCATCGGTTCAATCTGCCAGAGCACCGACTGCTGTGCGATGTGCCCACATGGTGGAATTCTATGCTGCACATGTTGGCCAGGCTCTATGAGTAGCGTAGAGCAATAGTGGAATACCAACTCCAACATGGGCGGCGTAGTGGTAGTCAGCCTCCCCAATTCTTCACCGAGGAGTGGGCCTGGATGGCAGACATCTGCCAGGTCCTCGGAAACTTTGAGGAGTCTACCCAGATGGTGAGCGGCGACGCTGCAATCATTAGCGTTAGCATCCCGCTGCTATGCCTGCTGAGAAGTTCGCTGCAAGGCATAAAGGCCGACTCTTTGCAGTTGGGACAGGAGACTGGGGATGACAGTATGTCGCTTGATAGCCAGACCATCTCAGAGCGTTTTGGAGGAGGTGGAAGAGGGGGAGGAGCAGGAGGAGGAGGAAGAGAAGGAGCAGGAGGAAGGGGAAGAGACAGCTGGGCACACTGCAGAGGGTACCCATGCTGCTTGCCTCTCATCTGTTCAGCGTGTATGGCCTGTGGAGAAGGAGGAGGAGGAGGAGGAAAAGCCTGAAAGTCATCTTCCTAGTGTGGACAGCCATATCTTGCATTCTGGCACCCTGGCAAACATGGCTGACTTTATGTTAGGCTGCCTCTCTCGTGACCCTCGCGTTAGACACATTCTGGCCAACACGGATTACTGGATGTACACCCTTCTCAACCCACTGTATAAGGAGAACCTTTCCACTCTCATTCCCGAAGAGGAAAGGGGTTCAAGAGTGATGCAATACCACAGGGCCCTGGTGGACAAAGTGATGGTAAACTTCCCATCTGACAGCGCTAGCGGCAGAAGGCGCAGTTCCAAGGGCCAAGTAGCAGGGGAGTCACGGAGATCAGGCAGCATGTTCAGTGCAGGCAGGGGAACACTCTCCAAGGCCTCTGCCAGCTTTATGGCTCCCCAGCAAGACTGTGTCACCACTCCCCAGTCAAGGCTGAGTCAGAGGGAGCACTGTAAAAAGATGGTGAGGGAGTACGTAGCCGATCGTACCACCGTCCTCCGTGATGCCTCTGCTTCATACAACTATTGGGTGTCAAAGCTGGACACGTGGCACGAACTTACACTGTATGCCCTGGAGGTGCTTGCTTGCCCTGCCGCTAGCGTCTTGTCAGAGAGGGTGTTTAGTGCAGCTGAGGGAATCATCACGGACAAGCGTACCCGCCTGTCAACTGCCAGTGCCGACATGCTTACACTCATAAAGATGAACAAAGCCTGGATTTCCCCAGACTTCTCTTCTCCACCAGCGGAACCTAAAGATTCTTTTCGCTGCAACTGCAGATAAAAGCACTCATGTTTGGCCACTGTGATTTCTGTATTGTTCATGTCTTGGGTTGCCTAGGACCCACCTATGCTGTGGGTGCACACAGACTTCCATCGCGGTGTTTGACCTGTCTGGGACAAAGACACTGACTGACTTGGGTAGGGGGCAGAGTGCAGATGGCTTTCCCCTTGCGGTGTCGATTGAGCTATCCGACACCTAGACAGAATGAATACTGTGTGGGCACATGGATTCCCCATAGCTATGTAACTCATGCCCACGTTTGCAGCTCCTGACGGAGGTTGGCACTTTATTGGAATGAAGATCGAACGTCAATTTCTCATTGATTCTCAACAGCATTGTGGGCTATCGCCTCCCCCTTTTAAAGAAGGTCGCTACCTGGCCCTGCTAACCCTCTGCAGTGTGTGCCTCCGGTTCCTCCTCATGGCAGACGCACTTATAAATAGACATGAGGGTGGTGCGGCTATGAAGCGAGCATGTGGCATGAGGGCAGCTGAAGGCTGCGCAGGGACACTTTTGCGTGCGCTGTGGATGCTGGGTCATGCGGGGGGTTGGGCAGCATGTAACCCAGGAGAAGAGGCAGCGGTGTGACCCGCAGGCAGTGATTGTGCTTGGTTGGAGGTAGTGGGGTTCTTAGCTAAGGTGTGTCTTGCTAATGAGGGTTTGTCCGAAGTAAAAATTGTTGGGGGGGCACACTCTTGCCGCTATTGTGGCTTTATAGTGAGACATGGGAGCCTGAGATGCAGCCCTGCATGCTGCCCCTCCCCTGCCGTATCCGTTTCTGTGGCGTTTTCATTCACTTTCATAAGTTTTCCAGATTTTCACAAGTGAAAACCTAAGCGGAGCATGGGTCACACACAAAAATGCTCGAGTCGCCCATTGACTTAAATGGGGTTCGTTACTCGAAACAAACTCTCGAGCATCGCGGAAAGTTCAACTCGAGCAATGAGCACCCAAGCATTTTGGTGCTCGCTCATCTCTAGATATTTCTCCAACTTGTTACATCATGTCATTTGTCAGAAGTAGTGATTTTATTATCCCGTGTAATGGGAACTATACATCGATTGGAGAAATCATAAGTTATATACATTCAGTTCATAACATTTCTACAATTAATGTGTAGGGTAGTATCAAGTGTATCTGACATAGAGAGGGTTGATATTTTTAGAATTTTTAATATTTTTAACGCATGTTTTCTTTATAGATAGAAAAAGTATTTCCAAGGCTTATGTTGTTTTGATACCTATATAAAGGATGATGTTTAGATGGGGAGAACATTGAAAACCAACTATGCTATCTCCTGATGTACATATGCATTTATATATTTGATATATTTAAATGAATGAGGCGAAGGACAAGCATTCATTAAGTCCTTTTGGTGTACACGATTCTAGGCGATCGATCCATGCGGTCTTCTTTTGTAGGTGCTTGCGATCGGTGTTTCCTCTATGGCCCGTTGGCCACAGGAGTTCGATGCCTTTAAATTTTATAACAAGGGGATTGTTGTTAAGAAAATCTCGAACATGGTTGGCCAGGTTGGTATGTTCATTGCGGTTTATATTACCTACGTGGGCCAGCACTCTCCTCCGTAGTTACTGAATGGTTTTGCCCACGTAGTTTCGTGGACAGGGACAGGTGGCTAAATATACTACTGCAGATGAACGACAGTTGATATAGTCCCGAATTTCATACTCTTTGCCTGTGACTGCGCTACAGAAGGATTTTCCCCTTTCCATGAAGGGACAAGCCATACATCCGGAGCAGGGGTAAAATCCTTTTGGTGGATTTGTGACAATCCTTGTCGATGTCTCCAATGTTCGTGTATAGTGACTGTGTACCAGCCTGTCTCTCAGGTTCCTGCCTGTCCTGTAGGTGATGGATGGCCTATCAAGTAGGCAATCTTCCAAATCAATATCTCTCCTCAGTATGTCCCAGTATTTGTTAATCACTCTTCTGACATTATTATGTTCTTCATCATAGGTGCCTATTAGACATATCTGATTTTCCTGTTCTTTTTGATGATTATTTCTTTTGCTTATCAGGAGGTCATTTCTCGATATTTGTCCTACCGATTGTCTTGCTGCTGTAATGACATTTATTGGATAACCTCTCTGCTGAAATCTTAGGGCCATGTCATCAGCTTTTATCTCATATTCTTCGGGGTTTGAACAATTCCTTTCGGTCCTTAAGAATTGACCTTTAGGGATACACTTCTTTAAGGGCCATGGATGGTGACTGTCATAGTGTAAGAGGTTATTTGTCGCAGTTGGTTTTCTGAAAAGTTTGCTCTCCAGCAAATCAGAGGGAGTTTTCGATATTTTGATATCCAGAAAAGTAATCCACTCCTGTTGGATCTCACTGGTAAAGAATAGGCCAAGATTGTTGATGTTAAGGCTGTCAACAAAATCCTTAAATTTCTCCTTACTTCCGGACCACAGGATAAGTACATCGTCAATGTATCGAATTCAAAGGTCCACCTTGGAGGTCCACACTGAGTTAGACTATGTGAAGATGGATTTTTCCTCCCACCAGCCCAGGTAGAGATTCGCATAACTGGGGGCACAAGGGCTCCCCATAGCGGTCCCCCTGAGCTGATGGAAGTACGTGCCGTCAAAGAGAAAATAGTTATGTTTCATAGCTGAAAACACAGCCAAAGATGCTGAAAAAAAAAATTAATACTCACCTGGAAGGTGTCATCAAGGTCTTCGGACCTCCGTGCAGCCTTCCCTGCACTTGTCAAGCTGGCAGGGGATCTTTTGCTAATGAGAACGATTGGAAATCCTCTCCTCTAGCAAAAGCTTGCTCTGATTAGCTGAGTCAGCTGATTGACAGCCCACATAAGCCAATTACAGCCAGCGCTGAATGAATGGCTGTCATTGGCTGAGAGGACTGTCACTCACATCTGACAGATCTGAGGGAATACAATCTCCATCTCTAGCAGAAGATGCTCTGCTGGCGTGACAAGGACCTGGGGGCACTGGGGGACCCTGATGACACCTGCCAGGTGAAAATCACTTCTTTTTTTTTTAGGTCGTGCAACTAGTGCTGCGTTTAATGCTGCCCAAAACGCAGCACCAAGTTGTGTCGCATTTTTAGTAGCGCTGAAACTCCTGCCTATTCAATTTAATGGGCAACACAGGGATGAAAACGCCCCAAGATAGAACATGCATCGCTATCAAAGCGCAGCGTTAGAAAGGCTGCATTTTGACGCTTGTGTGAGCATCCCCATTGAAATGAATGGGAGCGTTGTACAGTGTTTAGCGCTGCGCTAAACACTGTACAAAAACACTGTGTAAAATAAGGCCTCCCTGTGTGAGGGAGGCCTTATTTTGCAGCACTGGAGTCCTAGGTTCAAATCTGATTAAGGACAATATCTGCATGGAGTTTGTATGTTCTCCCTGTCTTTCATAACAATCAACTTTATTTATATAGTACATGCATATTAAGCAGCATTTTAAAATGCTTGACATGTTCTGTCCCCATAGGGGCTCACAATCTATATTTACCTATTGGTATGTTTTTGGAGAACATACAAACTCTATGAATATGTTGTCCTTGATCAGATTCGAACCTAGGACATCAGCACGGCAAGCCAGCATGCTTCCTCTAGAGGGGGAGAATAGGAAGAAGGTCAACATCTTCTCCACCTTCTCCTTTAGGACAACATCTGCATGGAGTTTGCATATTTTCCCTGTGTTTGTGTTTCTCCTCAATAAATGTATGCGCTATATATGTTGATTATTATTATAAAGAAGATACCCACGCAAACACAGGGAGAACATACAAACACCATGCTGATGTTCTCCTTGGTCAGGAGATCACAGGACCCCAATACTATGGTTCCACTTTGAATGTGGAAATAAACCTGGTCAGATTCTAGCGTGGGCACTTAAGAAAATACTAATGCAGACATATATACCACATATCTCTACCCCACCAACCCCCAATTCCAAGAGCTTCACCTTCTACAACTTATAGATGCTTTCCAGGATTACTATCAGACCTACTCTTAGAGGTTTGATAGTAATCAGACACATTTATTATATATTATAATAATTGTCCTCAACCTCTCTCAGCACCTGATAGGGCTGCCCAAATCAATACAATATGCAATTAATTTCATTTCTCTGGTTTGGGTCACTTACCACAAGAGGTGTTTGAATTCCCTTAGTCCTGCTTTACTACAGAAGAACTAGCATCTGCTATCACAGTCTCAAACTAACAGATCATCATTGCTTGATGTCCTACCCCTTTTTATACTAGACGACTTTCTCTAATATGTCAACTAATTTTTTAACTGTATTTAACTGATGTCCCACAGGACATATTTCAAGCTCACAATACAGTGTTACTGAAAGTATTTTCACAAATCTCACCAGCAAACTAACACCATTTCTCCAACACATTATACATTGAGGTCAGGTATGTTTCACGCCACTACATGAGACACACAGCTACATTACCACAGCAATTAGCCTGATTTAAAATGCCTCAGCTCTACCCATGTTTCTTCTAGCTATTTAAATCACAAACTTTATTTGGGTGAGGATGCAGCTCAGATTCCAGGTGGTGGATGGTATTATGGAGCAGCAGTGACAGACAGAGGAGAAGGCAATACTTTTTTTTAAAAATAAAAATAAACTTTTGCATAAAGGGGTTGTCCCGCGCCGAAACTGTTTTTTTTTTTTTTTCTAACCCCCCCCCCCCCCCCCCCCCGTTCGGCGCGAGACAACCCCCCGATGCAGGGGTTAAAAAAACAAGCCGCTCAGCGCTTACCTGAATCCCGGCGGTCCGGCGTCTTCATACTTACCTGCTGAAGATGGCCGCCGGGGTCTGCTCCCTCCGTGGACCGCAGCTCTTCTGTGCGGTCCATTGCCGATTCCAGCCTCCTGATTGGCTGGAATCGGCACGTGACGGGGCGGAGCTACACGGAGCCGGCATTCTGCACGAGCGGCTCCATTGAAGAGAGCAGAAGACCCGGACTGCGCAAGCGCGGCTAATTTGGCCATCGGAGGGCGAAAATTAGTCGGCTCCATGGGAACGAGGACGCCAGCAATGGAGCAGGTAAGTAAAAAACTTTTTATAACTTCTGTATGGCTCATAATTAATGCACAATGTACATTACAAAGTGCATTAATATGGCCATACAGAAGTGTATAGACCCACTTGCTGCCGCGGGACAACCCCTTTAACGAACTGGTTAACTAGTTACACTCCATAGGGAAATGGTAATTTTAACATAGTGTATTTTCAACCAGAAATTCACACTTATAGCATGTCTCTACATGTCCACATCAAGGGAACTCCTCAGCAGGAAGGCCCATGTGTGAAAAGCTGTCTCTTTGTTGCAGCCACAGTTTGGACCAAAGTCTCCACTGATGCTTGTAGGGACGCTCTCCCTCCTGCTCTATTATTTGCACCATGATTTCTGCTGCCAGATGACATTTGCTCCAATTGATCTTTGTAGCTCTCGAAATAGCAACCATCCTCTTAACTCAACCATTAAATGTCGTCTAGGCAACAGTGCCATGTGGCTTTCTCCAAGCGATCAATGGAGAGAGCCATGTGCCACTGCCACCTGGAATACGTTTAGACAAAACGACAAGTGAATGAGCCAACAATGATTCTTATTCCAGCTCAAACTGAACGACGCCCGATAAATGACCGATTCTCGTTCGTCATTCAGTTGTTGGCTCGCATTTAGATTGAATGATTATTGTTCACTTTCACTCATTTTAATGATTTTTTTGAACAGTCATTACTCTGTCTAAGCGCAGCATAAAAGAGAAGAATCACACATGATATAGACTTTGAATTGTTGACAGTGGGGGTTGCCACACTATAAAGCTTCTTGCATTGCAGCAATCCAACCAAAAAGCTTTGTAACATGACTTGAATGCTTTGCATTTTCTTCTAAATAAATTAAAATAAGAAAGATGGAAAAATACCTCTACAGCACCATCAATAGGATGGCAGCATTCCTTTGTATCACAGTGACCTTATAATAAGTCATCAATGATTAGGAATATAAAACCAAACCAGAAACCATGCACAGACAGACTGTTTCGGGGTGCTTGCCCCTCATCAGTGGGCAGTAGGTCTCTAGCTTAGTCTGTGAGGGGCCTATGATGTGGGTCAGAAGCGGTGTTTTCTCTCCTTAGGGAGAGCACCCAAAAAGTGTGTGGAAACACCTAGGGGGGAAGTGGATCTGGGGATGGTATAGTCACTCCCCAAGGAGAGCACTCAGGAGGGGTGTGTGGACATCTAAAAGCTAAGTAAGGAGACTTATAAGGTAATGCTCCTCTGGGAAATTTGTATAAATAAAAAAGATGGAAAAATACCTCTACAGTGCCATTTTCGGCGCTGTAGAAGTATTTTTCCATCTTTCTTATTTGCATAAATTTCAAGGACGAGCATTGCCTTATAAGCCTCCTTACTTAGCTTTGCCCCCTTTTAGATGGTATTCCTTCAGTCATTTGAAAGACTGAACAACTTGAGGCAATGGGTGATTGTTTGTTTGTCTTGCAAAACCAAAGAACTACTTGTTTACTCATGTTGGCAGAAGGCAATGGCTTAGCTTCACACTAATTAAAAATCCTGCTGGCCAGAGATTCCTCACATAAACACAAGCCCACCTGAGCAAACATATGCAGTGTTTAGTTTAGCTAATGAAGAAAATGGAGAGATTTCTAAACAACCATCTGTACATTTAAATGCTCAGCATTGCTATCCAAAAAAGTTGTTAATTCATTCAGGTCAAATAATAATTGTTTTGTGTAAATGGGGCTTAACATATATTATTTGAGTGTATCATACACCCTGTTGAAAAGATAGAATATTTTGCACAAGGAACGAAATGTGACCCCACCCCCCACCCCCTTACATCAGTTTCACTGCAGAGATAAGGAAAGTACAGTCTTACCTTGGCTTGCGAGTGCCTGAGCTTGCGAGCTTCTTGACTTGAGAGCAGGCTCTCTGCTGAATGTGGCTGGACTTTTGGTGCCAGAGACCTGTCCGGCCAACTTATTAGGGGCATACATGCTTACCGTGATACAAGCAACAATTGAGTATACCCCAAATGGTATTAAGGTGAATAGTGTCCCAACTAACCAACAGTGAACTACCCTTTGTGCAGTGCCCTTTTGCTGCAGATTCTCAGGAAAATGTATCTCTTTACAAGGAAAAAATACTCTTGCATGTGTACCAGAGGTACGTGGGCAAAGACAAAATAGATGTTACTCTGGTGGATGTTAAAGTCAAACCTGGTATATAGCCACCCAACATTAATCAATAAAATTTCAGTCCTGCTCAAGAAGCTAGTATTCATGAGTAGGTTCAGGCCTAAATGGCAAAGGGGATCATACAGGAATATCATTCCCCTTGCAACACTCCATTGTTTCCAGTCAAGAAAAAGGTTGCCAAGGGCAACCTCAAGCCTTTTTTCACAGTCCATGATTTACGAGCAGTTGATACTGTCATAATTGGTGCCAAATGTCCATACTTTTTGTCACAGGTACCAGCCAGCTCCATCTTCTTCATAGTGGTGGATCTCGTAAATGCTTCTTCAGCATAACCCTGAAGAGAGCGCCCAGCTCTTATTCACTTTCACACATCGTGGCAAGCAATATTGCCAGGGTGTGTTGCCGCAGGGAGCAGCCAACTCACCAGGGCAGTACTATGAGGACCTACAGTTTTACAAAACTGGGTCCCAAAATATCAGCACTAGACTGCTTCAATATGTTGATGATCTACTTCTGTGTTCCGACACTATTGAACAGTGTTTGGAGGCTATTGCAGAATATGGATGCCCCAAGCCTCCAGCTTTCTGCAACCACTCTATGACTGCCTGTCCCTGCCAAAATAATATCCTCACATATCACAATTAGAAAATGTATAGTCCTGAACCTAGCTTCATTACTTCCACTGAATTCAGAACAGGGGGCATAAAATGTGGAACCTAAAAATGCAAATGCATGATTGTCTAGAGTTAATGGAAAATGAGACCAGGGGTATTGAAAATGTTGAAACTTCCATTGCTAATGCAGATTTTGAGTTTTTCGTAGATGGCTCCATACAATGAAAATGGACAAGCAAAAACAGGCTATGTAGTGATAACCAACAACAAGGTGATTGTGCAAAAACCACTCCCTCCTGGGAAATCTGCTCAGGAGGCTGAACTGATGGCTCTCAGTGAAGTGTGTAAACTGGCTGAAGGTAAGACTGCTAATGGAATCAAGATACATTTTTGGAATTACATTCAATTTAACACACTTTTGTCGCAGTAGAAATTTGTGGAATCATTGGGTAAACCAATCTGGAATGCAGAGGCACTATCCTTGCATCAGGTTTTAGCTCTTCCCAAACAGGTAACCATTATCAAGATCCAGGCATATACCAAGGAAATGACTCCAGAGGCCATAGGAAAGCGAGGGGCAGATGCAGCAGCCAAGGCAGCAGTCAAACTCCCCCACTGGACACGTCAACTATCCACCTGGTTGTAACTGAAATCACATTTGGATACATTTTTATTGCCCTTCATATAGGAACTAGCCTCTAGGGGTGAAAATCAGGAATGGCACTTGAAGGGTGGGGAACTGGATAAGAAGGCAGTTTGTAGGAAAGGTAAACACCTGTGCCTCCCCGAACGCTCTACTCTATGAAGTCACATTTGAGCCATGCATCAATGCATTAGTCAAAGGAGGTAACATGTGGTGTAGTGTCTTCTGCTAGGATTGCCTCAGGGTTCAACACTGCTGTGACCACGATTTTGTAGAGATGCATAGCTTGCACACAATGAACCCAGGCAAAGTACCTATCCACTGTTACTCCAAGGCCAGACTATGCATTCCAGTGAGACAATAAGCTGTTAGGCATCATAAGATTGTTAAGGCTTTCAATAAATCAGAGGAACTTAAAAATTGTTGGAGATGTACACATAGTCCCATAGCTGCAAAAACTTTGCCATATAAAACAATTCCTCTCAATATGTTCAATTGCCAACACCCCATATTTGCCAGTGAGCAAACAAGACCTGGCCAACACCCCATATTTGCCAGTGAGCCCCAGCAAATTAAAATGGGAAGAATATTCACTCCCAATAACCAGATGGTATGAGAATAGAGATGAGCGAGCGTACTCGTCCGAGCTTGATGCTCGTTCGAGTATTAGTGTGTTCGAGACGCTCGTTACTTGAGACGAGTACTACGCGGCACTCAAGTCAATTAGATTTCCTTCCCTGAGAAATTTGCGCCATTTTCTGGCCAATAGAAACACAGGGAAGGCATTACAACTTCCTCCTGTGACGTTCAAGCCCTATCCCACCCCCCTGCAGTGAGTGGTTGGCGAGATCAAGTGACCGCCGAGTATTTAAAGTGGTCCCGCCCGCGGCTCGCCACAGACACACGCTAAGAGAGATCAGGGAAAGTGTTGCTGCTATAGGGAGAATGTTAGCGTCTCCAAGAACCACAATGGTCCTTCTTAGGGCCACAGCTCACCTAGTGCATTACTGTTGTGGCTGCTGTGAGCAGTTTTGCACTTTTTTTTTTAATGTATATTGGGCGTGCAGGCTATAGCGTTCTCAGGCTGCAGGCTGTACTTGAGTATAGTGGCAGTCTTGGTCAGGCAGGGACAGTGGTAGTGTAGAATCCTGTCTACAAGAACCCCAACAGTCCTTATTAGGGCTACCTGTGACCGTGTGCATTTAACTCCGTGGTTGCCGGGAGTTGTAGTACCTCAGTGTTGCACAGTAGAGCCTGCGTGCAGCCTTCATGTAAATATTTTTCTGTCCGCAGTTAGCGTAACGTCAGCGCTGTCTGCCTCTAAGTGTACGCCAAGAAACCACAAATTTTTTACATAGCTCTGTGTTACACGCCAGCTGCCTCACAAGTGCACGGTGTGTCTTACACCCATAGATTGAAAGTGCAATACACACTGCATAGCCTCAGCCTGCATTGCATAGAAAAATAAGGACATTTAAAAAAGAAATCCTTTTTACGGCTGACAGTGACCCAGTGCATTTGCCTGCATGGCCTGGGGGACTTCACGTCCATCCAAACTGCACAATGCACAGCAAGGCCTGCGTGCAGCTTTCATTTAAATATTTTTCTGTCCGCACTTAGCGTAACGTCAGCGCTGTCTGCCTCTAAGTGTAAGCCAAGAAACACAAATTTTTTACACCGCTCTGTGTTACACGCCAGTGCACATTACTGCGTGGCCTGTGGGACTTGAGGTGAATCTCAACTGCATAGTGCACAGCTAGTCCTGCTTGCATCCTTCCTTATAATTTATCTCAGGCTTCTTTTTGCATTGTATAACCGTTGGCAGGCGCCAACTGCGCGGCAATAATTCAAAAAATTTTTCACATCGCTCAGTGTCTGCTCGATTCTTAATTCACCATGCTGAAGGGTAGGGGTAGGGGTAGGAGTAGAGGACGTGGACGCGGAGTTCCAAGTGAGGGTGGGGGTATAGGCCGAGTTCCTGGTCCAGGCGAATCACAGCCGACTGCTGCAGGAGTAGGAGAGAGGCAAGTTTCTGGGGTCCCAAGCTTCATATCACAATTTTTGGGTCCACGTCATAGACCTTTATTAAAAACCGAGCAGTGTAAGCAGGTCCTGTCATGGATGGCAGAAAGTGCATCCAGCAATCTATCGACCACCCAGTCTTCTATGCCGTCCACTGCTGCAACTCTGAATCCTCTGGTTGCTGCTCCTCCTTCCTCCCAGCCTCCTCACTCCATGAAAATGACACATTCTGAGGAGCAAGCAGACTCCCAGGAACTGCTCTCGGGCCCCTGCCCAGATTGGGCAACAATGGTTCCTCTCCCACCGGAGGAGTTTATCGTGACCGATGCCCAACCTTTGGAAAGTTCCCGGGGTCCGGGGGATGAGGCTGGGGACTTCAAATACCTTAGATTAGGCTGCTGATGAGGCTATATTATGTCTTGCTCTCAGAGAGTAAGCAATGCAGAGCTATGCATGAGAGTGCTAGATTGTAGCAGTATTGATTAGGGCCCAGTCATTTTAGGGGACTAATATGACGTCCTTGTGTAGGTGGTGGTTAGTATCAGTATTATCTACTGGTTTACCAATAGTGTGCAGACTGGCATGCATATTACTAGAGATGAGCGAGCATACTCGTCTGAGCTTGATGCTCATTCGAGCATTAGGGTGCTCGAGATGCTCGTTACTCGAGACAAGCACCACGTGGTACTCGAGTCAATTCCATTTCCTTCCCTGCATGTTTAGCGTCATTTTTTAGCCAATAAACATGCAGGGAAGGCATTAACACTTCCTCCTGTGACGTGCCAGCCCTATCCCACCCCCCTGCAGTGAGTGGCTGGTGAGATCAAGTGACCGCCGAGTACTTAAAGCCTCAGACACACACTGGGAGAGATCAGGGACAGCGCTGCTGCTGCTATAGGGAAAGTGTTAGTGTAGGATCCTGTCTACAAGAACCCCAACGGTCCTTCTTAGGGCCACATCTGACCATGTGCATTACTGTTGTGGCTGCTGGGAGCAGTTTTGCACCAAAAAAATTTTTTTTCATCTCGGGCTGTGCAGGCTATTACAGCTATAGCGTTCTAAGTCTGCAGTCTGTAATACAGAGTATAGGGAAAGTGGTGCTGAGACAGGGACAGTGGCAGTGTAGGATCCTGTCTACAAGAACCCCAACGGTCCATCTTAGGGCTACCTCTGACCGTGTGCATTTTATTGCGTGGCTGCTGAGAGTTGTAGTGCATCACTATTGCAGAGCCAGACCTTTTTGCAGCTTTCCGTATAATTTTTTTCTGGCTTCAGTTTGCGTTATAATACCGCTACCAGCCTCTAACTGTCCTTCAATAATTCCATAATTTTTTACACCGTTCTATGTCTTCCGTGAACTTCACGCACAGCGTACGGCCACAGCCACTGATAGAGGGAAAGTCATATACACACTATATAGCCTGTAATCTTTTCCCAAAAAATTAATATAAAAGCTCCTTCGTTGGGCTACCTCTGACCGTCTGAAATTTACAGGGTGTCTGGTGGGAGTTGCAGTGCATCACTACTGCACGGCTAGGCCTGTTTGCAGCCTTCCATATAATTTTTTTCTGCCTGCAGTTTGCGTTATAATACCGCTACCAGCCTCTAACTGTCCGTCAATAATTCCATAATTTTTTACACCGTTCTGTGTCTGCCGTGAACTTCACGCACAGCGCACGGCCACAACCACTGATAGAAGGAAAGTCATATACACGCTATATAGCCTGTATATTTTTTCAAAAAAATTAAAATAAAAGCTCCTTTGTTGGGCTACCTCTGACCGTCTGAAATTTACTGGGTGTCTGGTGGGAGTTGCAGTGCATTAGTATTGCACAGCTAGGCCTGTTTGCAGCCTTCTGTATTCTTTGTTTCTGCCTGGAGTTAGTGTTACAATACCGCTGTCAGCCTCCAACTGTACACAAATAATTCCATAATTATTTACACCGCTCTGTGTCTGCTCTATTCGTAATCCACCAAGCTGAGGGGTAAGGGTAGGGCTAGAGGACATGGATGTGGACGTGGGCGAGGATACGGAAGTCCAAGTGAGGGTGTGGGCACAGGTCGAGTTCCTGGTCCAGGTGAATCGCAGCCGGCTGCTGCGGGATTAGGAGAGAGGCAAGTTTCTGGGGTCCCCAGCTTCATATCACAATTAATGGGTCCACGTGGTAGACCTTTATTACAAACAGAGCAATGTGAGCAGTTTCTGTTGTGGATGGCAGAAAATGCATCCAGCAATGTATCGACCACCCAGTCTTCTATGCCGTCCACTGCTGCAACTCTGAATCTTCTCGCTGCTGCTCCTCCTTCCTCCCAGGAAAAAATGGTTCCTCTCTCACCTGAGGAGTTTATCGTGACCGATGCCCAACCTTTGGAAAGTTCCCGGGGTCCGGGGGATGAGGCTGGGGACTTCAGGCAACTGTCTCAAGAGCTATCAGTGGGTGAGAAGGACGATGATGATGAGACAAAGTTGTCTATCAGTGAGGTAGTAGTAAGGGCAGTAAGTCCGAGGGAGGAGCGCACAGAGGATTCGGAGGAAGGGCCGCTGGACGATGAGGTGACAGACCTCACCTGGTGTGATAAGGCAACTGAGGACAGGTCTTCAGAGGGGGAGGCAATTGCAGTCACAGGACAGGTTAGAAGAGGCAGTGGGGTGGCCAGGGCCAGAGCGAATAATCCACCAGCTGTTTCCCAAAGCACCCCCTCGCGCCAAGCCACCGTGCAGAGGCCAAGGTGCTCTAAGGTGTGGCAGTTTTTCACTGAGACCGCGGATGACCGGCGAACAGTGGTGTGCAACCTTTGTCGCACCAAGATCAGCCGGGGAGCCACCACCACCAGCATGCGCAGACATATGATGGTGGGACGAAGGCCGTTCACCGCCTCCGGTTTGCACCGCTGCCTCTCCCCCTGTGCACCAACCTGCCACTGAGATCCAACCCACCTCTCATGACACAGGCACGACCGTCTCCTGGCCTGGACCCACACCCTCACCTCCGCTTTCCTCGGCCCCATCCACCAATGTCTCTCAGCTCACCGTCCAGACGTCGCTAAGAGAATCGTTGGAGCAAAAGCGCAAATACGCCGCCACGCACCCGCACGCTCAAGCTTTAAATATCCACATAGCCAAATTGATCAGCCTGGAGATGCTCCCCTACAGGCTTGTGGAAACTGAGGCTTTCAAAAACATGATGGCGGCAGCAGCCCCACGCTACTCTGTCCCCAGTCGACACTATTTTTCACGGTGTGCCATCCCAGCCCTGCACGACCACGTCTCACGCAACATTGTACTCACCCTCACCAACTCGGTTACTGCCAAGGTCCACTTAACAAAGGACACGTGGACAAGCACAGGCGAGCAGGGCCACTATATCTCCCTGACGGCACATTGGGTGAATTTAGTGGAGGCTGGGACAGAGTCAGAGCCTGGGACCACTCATGTCCTACCCACCCCTAGAATTGCGGGCCCCAGATCGGTGCTGGTTTGTGCGGCGGTGTATGCCACCTCCACTAAACCTTCCTCCTCCAACGCAACCTCTACCTCGCAATCAAGATGTGTCAGCAGCAGCATGTCACCAGCAGTCGGTGTGGCACGGAAGCACAGCGGTGGGCAAGCGTCAGCAGGCCGTTTTGAAACTACTCAGCTTAGGAGAGAAGAGGCACACGGCCCACCAACTGTTGCACGGTCTGACAGAGCAGACCGACCGCTGGCTTTCGCCACTGAGCCTCCAAGCGGGCATGGTCGTGTGTGACAACGGTTGTAACCTGGTGGCGGCTCTGCAGCTCGGCAGCCTCACACACGTGCCATGCCTGGCCCACATCTTTAACTAGGTGGTTCAGCGGTTTCTGAAAGGCTACCCACACTTGTCAGACCTCCTCGGCAAGGTGCGCCGGGTCAGAGCACATTTTCGCAAGTCTAACACGGATGCTGCCACCCTGCGAACCCTGCAATATCGGTTTAATCTGCCAGTGCACCGACTGCTTTGCGACATGCCCACATGGTGGAACTCTACACTCCACATGTTGTCCCGGCTGTATGAGCAGCGTAGAGCTATAGTGGAATACCAACTCCTACATGGGCAGCGTAGTGGGAGTCAGCCTCCTCAATTCTTTACAGAGGAGTGGGCCTGGATGGCAGATATCTGCCAGGTCCTTGGAAACTTTGAGGAGTCTACCCTGATGGTGAGGCGGGGGGAGACAGTATGTTGCTGGATAGTCAGAGCACCCTCATGTCTATATCTCAGCGCGTTGAGTAGGAGGAGGAGGGGGAGGAGCCTGAGGAGGAAGAGACGGCTGGGCCCAATGCAGAGGGTACCCATGCTGCTTGCCTCTAATCCATTCAGCGTATATGGCCTGAGGAGGAGGAGGAGGAGGATACTCAAAGTGATCTTCCTAGTGAGGACAGCCATATGTTGCGTACAGGTACCCTGGCACACATGGCTGACTTTATGTTAGCATGCCTTTCTCATGACCCTCGCATTAGACGTATTCTGGCCACTACGGATTACTGGGTGTACACACTGCTTGACCCACGGTATAAGGAGAACCTTTCCACTCTCATTCCCGAAGAGGAAAGGGGTTTGAGAGTGATGCAATACCACAGGGCCCTGGTGGACAAACTGTTGGTAAACTTCCCATCTGACAACGCTAGTGGCAGAAGGCGCAGTTCCGAGGGCCAAGTAGAAGGGGAGGCGCGGAGATCAGGCAGCATGTTCAGTGCCGGCAGGGGAACACTCTCCAAGGCCTTTGCCAGTTTTATGGCTCCCCAGCAAGACTGTGTCACACCTCCCCAGTCCAGGCTGAGTCGGAGGAAGCACTGTAAGAAGATGGTGAGGGAGTACGTAGCCGATCGTACCACCGTCCTCCGTGATCCCTCTGCTCCGTACAACTACTGGGTGTCAAAGCTGGACACGTGGCCCGAACTCGCGCTGTATGGCCTGGAGGTGTTGGCTTGCCCTGCGGCTAGCGTCTTGTCACAGATGGTGTTTAGTGCAGCTGGGGGAATCATCACGGACAAGCGTACCCGCCTGTCAACTGACAGTGCCGACAGGCTTACACTCATAAAGAGGAACAAAGCCTGGATTTCCCCAGACTTCTCTTCTCTACCAGCGGACAGCAGAGTTACCTAAAGACCTTTGTCAATCTGTGTATGATATTTGTCATCCTCCTCCGGCTCCTCCTCCTGAAACCTCACGTAATCACCACGAACGGGCAATTTTTCTGTGGGCCAAAAAGCTCACATAACTTTTCTAAATAATATTTATCTGTTTCAATTCTCATTAAAGCATTGAAACTTCTACCTGAACCAATTTTTATTTTGACTGGGCTGCCTCCAGGTCTAGTTAAAAATTAAGCCACAGTACGCTAAGCGATTAATGGGTTTCACCTGCCCTCTGGGTTGGACATGGGCAACTTTTTCTGGGGTACATTTGTACTGTCGGTACACCAATTTTTCGGGCCCTCGCCTACAATGTAATCCAAGTATTTTTTATGGGCTTCGCCTACACTCATGCTACACCACTGTGTCTGGGGTTGGCCTACACTTTTGCTACATAAATGTAACTGTGTTCTGCCTACCTATACTTCTGCCACAGTAATGCTACAGGGGTCTGAATATACTTCAGCAACAGAAATGTAACTTCGGTCTGCCGATACTTCTGCTCCTGAAATGTTACCTTGGTTGGTGTATACTGTTACTACTGTAATTTTACTAATACTGGGCTCTGCCCATACTGCTTCAACGGAAATGTTAGTGGGGCATGTCTATACTGCTATAACAGAAATGTAACTAATAGTGGGCTCTGCCCATACTACTTCTACGTAAATGTTACTGGGGTCTGACTATACTGCTACTACTAAAATGTTACAAATACTTTGGTCTCCCTACACTGCTGCCAGGGAAATGTTTTTCTGCTGCTTTGCCCATACTGCTTCTACGTAAATGTTACTGGGGCCTGTCTATACTGATACTACTGAAATGTACAAATGCTAAGCTCTCCATACACTGCTGCCAGGGAAATGTTTTTCTACTGCTTTGCCCATACTGCTTCTACGTAAATGTTACTGGGGCCTGTCTATACTGCTACTACTGAAATGTAACAAATGCTGTACTCTCCCTACACTGCTGCAAGGGAATTGTGAATCTGCTGCTTTTTCCATACTGCTTCTACGTAAATGTTACTGGGGTCTGACTATACTGCTACTACTGAAATGTAACAAATGCTGTACTCTCCCTACACTGCTGCAAGAGAATTGTGAATCTGCTACTTTGTCCATACTGCTTCTACGTTAACGTTACTGGGGTCTGACTATACTGCTACTACTGAAATGATAAAAAACAATATGCTCTCCCTACACTGCTGCCAGGGAAATGTGAATCTGCAGCTTTGCCCATACTGCTTCAACGTAAATGTTACTGAGGTCTGTCTATACTGTTACTACAACTGAAAAGTTACTGCACTCTGTCAATACTGCTGCAAATTAAATGTTACTGGGCTCAGCCTACACTGCTGCAACGGAAATGTTAGAGGGGTGTGTCTATACTGTTACTACTACTAAAATGTTACTGAGGTCTGACCGCACTGCTGGAACTGAAATGTTACTGGGGTTTGTCAATACTGCTGTAAATGAAATGGACAACGGAAACCATAGGAATGAAGCCTTTCCATTTTCCAGCTTGAGATGAGAAAGCGTGCAGACTTTCAGTACCTGGAGTATCCTTTTCATTGCAATCAAATGCCCCTCTCTTGTCTTAGAAAATACTAGCTTTTCCATATAGGTGTTGTCAATCTGTCTATACTGTTACTACTGAAATCCCACTAATACTGGGCTATGCCTATCCTGCTGTTATGGAAATGTTACAAGGGTCTGTCGATACCGTTACTACTGAAATGTAACTGATGCTGTGCTCTGCCTATACTCCAGCTACTGAAATGTTACTGGGGTCCGTCTATACTGTAACTACAGAAGTGTTAATAGGGTCTCCCTAGACTTCTGCAACATAACTGTTAGTGGGGTGTGCAAATACCTTAGCTACAGGAGTATTACAGGGGTCGGTGCATACTATGGGTGTACTAAGTGTTCCCATCACGGTGTTCCACGTACATGGCCCCCAAAAAAATTACCCAGTCTGACTAGGGCATGCAGACTGGGCCGAAGCCCACCTGTATGTAATCTAACGTTAGCTTTGCTGTCCAGGACACTGCAATGGGATATATTTATGTACCACCGGTGGGTTCCAGGGAGCCACCCATGCTGTGGGTCCACAGGGACTTCACATTGGGGAGTTGTACCTGCCTGTGTCTATGTATTAAAACCCCCGGTCTGACTGGGGCATGCAGTGTGGGCCAAAGCCCACCTGTATTTAATCTGACGTTAGCTCTGCTGTCCAGGGCACTGCAATGGGATATATTTATGTACTGCCGGTGGGTTCCAGGGAGCCACCCATGCTGTGGGTCCACAGGGACTTCACATTGGGGAGTTGTACCTGCCTGTGTCTATGTATTAAAAACCCCGGTCTGACTGGGGCATGCAGTGTGGGCCGAAGCCCACCTGTATTTAATCTGACGTTAGCTTTGCTGTCCAGGGCACTGCAATGGGATATATTTATGTACCGCCGGTGGGTTCCAAGGAGCCACCCTTGCTGTCGGTCCACAGGGACTTCACATAGGGGATTTGTACATGCCTTTGTCTATGTATTAAAAACCCCGGTCTGACTGGGCCATGCAGTGTGGGCCGAAGCCCACCTGCATTTTATCTGACGTTACCTCAGCTGTGCAGGGCAATGCAATGGGATTTATTTATGTACCGCCGGTGGCTTCCTGGGACCCACCCATGCTGTCGGTCCACACGGCATTCACATTAGGGAGTGGTACCTGCCTGTGTCGACTTATAAAAAAACCCAGTCTGACTGGGGCATGCAGTGCGGGCCGAAGCCCACCTGTATTTAATCTGACGTTACCTCTGCTGTTCAGGGCACTGCAATGGGATATATTCATGTACCGCCGGTGGGTTCCAGGGAGCCACCCACGCTGTCGGTCCACAGGGACTTCACATAGGGGATTTGTACCTGCCTGTGTCTATGTATTAAAAACCCCGGTCTGACTGGGGCATGCAGTGTGGGCTGAAGAACACCTGCATTTTATCTGATGTTACCTCAGCTGTGCAGGGCAATGCAATGGGATTTATTTATGTACCGCCGGTGGCTTCCTGGGACCCACCAATGCTGTCGGTCCACACGGAGTTGTACCTGCCTGTGTCTACTTATAAAAACCCCAGTCTTACTGGGGCATGCAGTGTGGGCCAAAGCCCACCTCTATTTAATCTGACGTTAGCTCTGCTGTCCAGGGCACTGCAATGGGATATATTTATGTACCGCCGGTGGGTTCCAGGGAGCCACCCATGCTGTCGGTCCACACGGCATTCACATTAGGGAGTGGTACCTGCCTGTGTCGACTTAAAAAGAACCCCAGTCTGACTGGGGGATGCAGTGTGTGATCCGAAGCCCACCTGTATTTAATCTGACGTTAGCTTTGCTGTCCAGGGCACTGCAATGGGATATATTTATGTACCGCCGGTGGCTTCCTGGGACGCACCCATGCTGTCGGTCAACAGGGACTTCACATAGGGGATTTGTACCTTCCTGTGTCTATGTATTAAAAATCCCGATCTGACTGGGGCATGCAGTGTGGGCTGAAGCCCACCTGCATTTTATCTGACGTTACCTCAGCTGTGCAGGGCAATGCAATGGGATTTATTTATGTACCGCCGGTGGCTTCCTGGGACCCTCCCATGCTGTCGGTCCACACGGAGTTGTACCTGCCTGTGTCTACTTAAAAAAAAACCAGTCTGACTGGGGCATGCAGTGTGGGCTGAAGCCCACCTGTATTTAATCTGACGTTAGCTCTGCTGTCCAGGGCACTGCAATGGGATGTATTTACGTACCGCCGGTGGGTTCCAGGGAGCCAACCCTGCTGTGGGTGCACACGGAATTCCCATTGCGGAGTTGTACCTGCCTGTGACTATTTATAAAAAAACCCAGTCTGACTGGGGCATGCAGTGTGGGCCGAAGCCCACCTGTATTTAATCTGACGTTAGCTCTACTATCTGGGGCACTGCATTGGGACAAACTACAGGAGCAATACACCGCTAATGAGACGTGCACAGCTACGCTAGCATTGGAGTCCGCTGTAGGCCCACGATTGCTGAGGGTTTGTGCATAGGCCTATGTCCTCGGTGCAGTGAAAGTCCGCTTCCTGCCTAGGATTGCTGAAGCTGTAGGCCAAGGTCTATGTCGTGGGCGCGGTGCAAGTCTGCCATGTTTGGCCGCTCAGATCAATTTTTGTTCATGTCTTGGGTTTCCTAGGACCCACCTATGCTGTTGGTGCAAACTTAGGTCCCATCGCGGTGTTTGACCTGTCTGGCACAAAGACACTGACTGACTTGGGTAGGGGGCAGAGCGCAGATGGCTTTCCCGTTGCAGTGTCGATTGAGCTATGCGACACCTTGACAGAATGAATACTGTGTGGCACATGGATTCCCCATTGCTATGCCCACGTTTGCAGCTCCTGACGGAGGTCACACAGAATTGGATTTCTCATTGCTTCTGTACAGCATTGTGGGCTATCGCCCCGCCCCTTTTAAAGAGGGTCGCTGCCTGGCCCTGCCAACCCTCTGCAGTGTGTTCCTCTGGTTCCTACTCATCGCAGACACACTTATAAATAGACATGAGGGTGGTGTGGCTATGCAGACAGCGTGTGGCATGAGGGCAGCTGAAGGCTGCGCAGGGACACTTTGGTGTGCGCTGTGGACGCTGGGTCGTGCGGGGGGGTTGGGCAGCATGTAACCCAGGAGAAGAGGCAGCGGTGTGTCCCGCAGGTAGTGCCTGTGCTTAGTTGGAGGTAGTGTGGTGCTTAGCTAAGGTGTGCCTTGCTAATGAGGGTTTGTCCGAAGTAAAAATTGTTAGGGGGGGGGCACTCTTGCCGCTATTGTGGCTTAATAGTGGGACCTGGGAACCTGAAATGTAGCCCAGCATGATGCCCCTCACATGCCCTATCCGTTTCTGTGTCGTTTCCATCACTTTCTTGGGTTTTGCAAATTTTCACCAATGAAAACCTTAGTGGAGCATGGGTGATATACAAAAATGCTTGGGTCGCTCATTGACTTCAATGGGGTTCGTTACTCGAAACAAACCTCGAGCATCGCGGAAAGTTCGACTCAAGCAACGAGCACCCGAGCATTTTGGTGCTCGCTCATCTCTAGTGGGGACCTTTTACGTCAACCGGATAGAACTTGCTTGGTAATTTTAGATTGGTAACTAAGGGTTTGTCTGTATGGCAGCTTGTGTCTAAGCTGGATGTGGTCTCTATGGGTTCAAATAGATGGGTTCCATCATTTGGATGGATTTTGTTACTATTAATTGAAAAGTATCTTTTTAAGTTTTCTGATGAAACGATTGAGGTCTATAAAGAGTTCAAATGGGTCCGGGCCACTAGAGGGACTGAAAGAGAGGCCTCTAGATAAGATTTCGGCTTCACCGAATTTTAAGGGGTAATTGGAGATATTGAAAATCCCCATTTTTATCGCTTGACTAGGGGAGATGAGGTCTTCCGGATTGTTGGGAGCTTTTGGTTTTTAATAGTTCTTTCTCCCGGCCCGTTTCCCCCTTTTGGTATGTCTTTTTCTAATCGGTTTGGGGATTGGTAAAAGTGAGTGATCTTCGTGGATGTGGTTGGATGATTTCCCACTAGTTGGGGCAATATTTTGCCCTTTGGGTTCACAGACTGTGTGGCACTTCTGGTCATCCGAGTAATGGTCTGTGATCCCTCGGTTGAGATGGGCCAGGGGATCTTTTCTTCTAAAAAAATATTCGTGGTAGAAATATTATCAGTGTTGCAGATTGAATTTATCGTATTCGTAGCTTCAAAAGGGGCTATATGATCGATGGTATTATCACTGTTATTAGAGGTGGTAGTTGTAGATGGAGTCATATGTTCGATGTTGCCATCACTATTAGATTTAGAATTGACGCATTCATTATTGATGAATGTAATTAAGTCTGACGGACTTCCTGGGGTGCTGTCAAAGGATGGTATGGTGGAATTGTGGCTGGGAGGATGTGAGATGGTTGGTATAGAAATGTTGAAGGTAACCTGAGGTATATTGTGTGTAGTTAGAGGTAGGGCTTCTGAACAATCAGAGAGATTGATGTTTTGTGTAGAAGTGGTCAAAGATTTGGAGTGGGGGATCTCAGGAATATTTGAATCTCATGGTGGTTCTGTTATTTGTTTCTGCAGAATCCTGTCTATTTCTGTTGGTCAAGGAATCTGATGAATTTTGTATTTTGGGATCCTGTCTCTTGTTATAAACCAAAGGGTCAGATGGTTTATATGTTCCAGGATGTGTGCTGGATACATATCTAGATCTAGGTCAATGGGAATTAGGTTGAATAAATGAAGTAGGGTGATGGAAATTCCGCTCATAGATCCCAAAGGGGGTAACAATATGGTTTTGGAAATGAGAGTAGGAGGAGTGTATGTGTCTGTTAGGAACTGGATGATCTGATCTTCTATCTGTATAGTCATGTCTCGTGTAGTAGTTCTGTGTCTCATCTGAAAAAAGGGGACTACTGGACTTGTGATGGGGTGGGTAGTCATACCTTCTGTTTACACGGGTTGGTCCCGTATAGTAATTCTGTATCTCTGAATGATCCCTTGGATGCGTGTTATGTGCGGGGCGAGTGGTATTGTTTCTACGTGAACTAGATTTATATTCCCAAGGAAAATAACTTTTATTATTTTTATCACCTCAATCTCTAAGTAGTTTTTTTGTTTTTCTGAATATAATTTCCTTCTCTATTTTGTCTATAAAGTTGGATACAAAAGTGACATTATTCTTCCCACATTTAAGGCCTAGATAAAGGGCCTTTGGTAGCAGGTTGTCACTGTATTGTTTATGCTTCTCTATTAGTTTGTTCAGCATGAGGTCAGATAAGGTGCCCAGCATGATTTTCAATTCACCTGAAAAGGAAGAATCGTTAAAAAAAGCAGGTTTAATGGTGACCCGAATGCCTCTAGGGGCCATATTATTGTTTTTATAGAGGAGGAGTGAAAGCCAATCTAGACTATGTCGCCATAGTTTCTCTATGATGTCCTTTAGTGTATATTTTAATTTAGTTACATTAGAAAGGATGTTACTAAATTCATCATAGGATAGGGAATTAAGGGTGGTTTCGTCCCAGTTTTTATCCAGGTTATGGAAAGGAAGAACGTTAAATGAATCAACTTGGTTGGAGCTGTCATTTTTGATGAAATCCAGAAGTCGTCCCTCTTATTATGGACCACCTACCAACTAACCCGAATTTAATCTTTAGAAGAAATAAAACATTAGGCAACATTCTGGCCCCATCCTGTCCTTCAAAAAATTCCAAAAAAAGCAGAAATCAAAATAAAAAGAACCCTCTATCTTTTACTAGTTCTATAGGAGTCTATAAATGTGGATCATCAGGATGTAAATGTTGCACCAATATCTGCCATAGAAGGAAAATGTCAATACTGGACTCTCCAAATACACCCCTCGAAATAAAACAATACCTAAATTGTGCTTCCGAACACTTAATTTACCTGATTGAATGTCCCTGCCAGATAAGATATGTTGGTCGCACAATTAGCTCACTACGAGCCAGGGTCAATCAGCACAGACACAATATAAATAGAGATGAGCGAACGTACTCGTCCGAGCTTGATACTCGGGCGAATATTAGCGTGTTCGGGATGCTCGGTACTCGTAACGAGTACCACGCGATGTTCTGGTTACTTTCAGTTTCCTCTCTGAGACGTTAGCGTGCTTTTCTGGCCAATTGAAAGACAGGGAAGGCATTACAACTTCCCCCTGTGACGTTCAAGCCCTATACCACCCCCCTGCTGTGAGTGGCTGGGGCGATCAGATGTCACCCGAGTATAAAAATCGGCCCCTCCCGCGGCTCGGCTCACATGCCTTGTGAGTTAGCTGAGGGAAAGTACTATCGTGCTGGAGCTGCTGTAGGGAGAGTGTTAGGAGTTAGTGTAGGCTTCAAGAACCCCAACGGTCCTTCTCAGGGCCACATCTAATAGTGTGCAGTACTGTGTTAGCACTGTTTTTTTTTTTTTTTCTCCAAAATTGGATCTGCAGAGCATTGCGCCCTGCAATAGGGACAGAAGTGGTGGTTAGGCAGGGAGAGTGTTAGCAGTGAGTGTAGGCTTCAAGAAGCCCAACGGTCCTTTCTAGGGCCACATCTATCCGTGTGCAGTACTGTCCAGGCTGCTGTTAGCAGTGTTGCATATTTTTTTTTTTTCTCAAAACCGGCTGTGCAGACCATTGCACCCGGCATTAATACTACAGGGATAGAATTGTGTAGGCAGGGCCAGAAGACATACATTATTCATTGAATAGACGCAGTGTGGCTTTTCCTTTGAAAAACAAGGGAAAAAATTCTATTTCGCCTGCCTCTGACAGTCCTCAGGGCTCTGGGTACGTGTGTGCTGCGTGCAGAACGTTAAAAAAAATCAGACGCAGCCAGCTACGTTTTACTGCAGGCTTGCGCCAATTTTTTTCCTGCATGGGAAATCCCTGATCTGCTGTAGCGAATAACTTTGCATCACTGCACTTCTCTGACACATTTGCAGGGCCACAACACAGGTATTAAACTTAGTAGTATTCATTGAATACACGCAGTGTGGCTTGTCCTTTGAAAAACAAGGGAAAAAATTATATTTCGGCTGCAGGCTTGCGCCAATTTTTTTCCTGCATGGGAAATCCCTGATCTGCTGTAGCGAATAACTTTGCATCACTGCAGTTCTCTGACACATTTGCAGGGCCACAACACAGTTATTATTAAACTTAGTATTATTCATTGAATACACGCAGTGTGGCTTGTCCTTTGAAAAAGAAGGGAAAAAATTATATTTCGGCTGCAGGCTTGCGCCAATTTTTTTCCTGCATGGGAAATCCCTGATCTGCTGTAGCGAATAACTTTGCATCACTGCAGTTCTCTGACACATTTGCAGGGCCACAACACAGTTATTAAACTTAGTAGTATTCATTGAATACACGCAGTGTGGCTTGTCCTTTGAAAAAGAAGGGAAAAAATTCTATTTCGGCTGCAGGCTTGCGCCAATTTCTTTCCTGGCTTGGAAATCACTGGTAATACAGCATGCTGAGGGGTAGGGGTAGGGGTAGGCCTAGAGGACGTGGACGCGGCCGAGGACACGTAGGCCCAAGTGAGGGTGTGGGCACAGGCCGAGCTCCTGATCCAGGTGTGTCGCAGCCGACTGCTGCGCGATTAGGAGAGAGGCACGTTTCTGGCGTCTCCACATTCATCGCACAATTAATGGGTCCACGCGGGAGACCTTTATTAGAAAATGAGCAGTGTGAGCAGGTCCTGTCGTGGATGGCAGAAAGTGCTTCAAGCAAGCTATCATCCACCCAGAGTTCTGCGCCGTCCAGTGCTGCAAATCCGAATCCTCTGTCTGCTGCTCCTCCTTCCTCCCAGCCTCCTCACTCCACTACAATGACACATGCTCAGGAGCGGGAAGACTCCCAGGAACTGTTCTCGGGCCCCTGCTCAGATTGGGCAGCAGTGGTTTCTCTCCCACCAGAGGAGTTTATCGTCACTGATGCCCAACCATTGGAAAGTTCCGGCGGTCCGGGGGATGAGGCTGGGGACTTCCGGCAACTGTCTCAAGACCTTTCAGTGGGTGAGGAGGACGATGACGATGAGATACAGTTGTCTTGCAGTGAGGTAGTAGTAAGGGCAGTAAGTCCGAGGGAGGAGCGCACAGAGGATTCGGAGGAAGAGCAGCAGGACGATGAGGTGACTGACCCCACCTGGTGTGCAACGCCTACTCAGGACAGGTCTTCAGAGGGGGAGGCAAGGGCAGCAGCAGGGCAGGTTGCAAGAGGCAGTGCGGTGGCCTGGGGTGGAGGCAGGGCCAGACCGAATAATCCACCAACTGTTTCCCAAAGCGCCCCCTCGCGCCATGCCACCCTGCAGAGGCCGAGGTGCTCTAAGGTCTGGCAGTTTTTCAACCTTTGTCGCGCCAAGATCAGCCGGGGAGCCACCACCAACAGCCTCACCACCACCAGCATGCGCAGACATATGATGGCCAAGCACCCCACAAGGTGGGATGAAGGCCGTTCACCGCCTCCGGTTTGCACCGCTGCCTCTCCCCCTGTGCCCCAACCTGTCACTGAGATCCAACCCCCCTCTCAGGACACAGGCACTACCGTCTCCTGGCCTGCACCCACACCCTCACCTCCGCTGTCCTCGGCCCCATCCACCAATGTCTCGCACCGCACAGTCCAGCTGTCGCTAGCGCAAGTGTTGGAGCGCAAGCGCAAGTACGCCGCCACGCACCCGCACGCTCAATCGTTAACCGTCCACATAGCCAAATTTATCAGCCTTGAGATGCTGCCGTATAGGGTTGTGGAAACGGAGGCTTTCAAAGCTATGATGGCGGCGGCGGCACCGCACTACTCAGTTCCCAGTCGCCACTACTTTTCCCGATGTGCCGTCCCAGCCCTGCACGACCACGTCTCCCGCAACATTGTACACGCCCTCACCAATGCGGTAAGTGGCAAGGTCCACTTAACTACGGACCCGTGGACAAGCACAGGCGGGCAGGGCCACTACATCTCCCTGACGGCACATTGGGTGAATTTAGTGGAGGCTGGGACAGAGTCAGAGCCTGGGACCACTCACGTCCTACCCACCCCCAGAATTGCGGGCCCCAGCTCGGTGGTGGTATGTTCGGCGGTGTATGCTTCCTCCACTAAAGCACCCTCCTCCTCCTCCACAACCTCTGTCTCGCAATCTAGATGTGTCAGCAGCAGCAGGACGTCGCCAGCAGTCGGTGTCGCGCGGCGTGGCAGCACAGCGGTGGGAAAGCGTCAGCAGGCTGTGCTGAAACTACTCAGCTTAGGAGATAGGAGGCACACGGCCCACGAACTGCTGCAGGGTCTGACAGAGCAGACCGACCGTTGGCTTGCGCCGCTGAGCCTCCAACCGGGCATGGTCGTGTGTGACAACGGCCGTAACCTGGTGGCGGCTCTGCAGCTCGGCAGCCTCACGCACGTGCCATGCCTGGCCCACGTCTTTAATTTGGTGGTTCAGCGCTTTCTGAAAAGCTACCCACGCTTGTCAGACCTGCTCGTAAAGGTGCGCCGGGTCAGCGCACATTTCCGCAAGTCCCACACGGACGCTGCCACCCTGCGCACCCTGCAACATCGGTTTAATCTGCCAGTGCACCGACTGCTGTGCGACGTGTCCACACGGTGGAACTCTACGCTCCACATGTTGGATAGGCTCTATGAGCAGCGTAGAGCTATAGTGGAATACCAACTCCAACATGGGCGGCGCAGTGGGAGTCAGCCTCCTCAATTATTTTCAGAAGAGTGGGCCTGGTTGGCAGACATCTGCCAGGTCCTTGGAAACTTTGAGCAGTCTACCCAGGTGGTGAGCGGCGATGCTGCAATCATTAGCGTCACCATTCCTCTGCTATGCATCTTGAGAAGTTCCCTGCAAAGCATAAAGGCAGATGCTTTGCGCTCGGAAACGGAGGCGGGGGAAGACAGTATGTCGCTGGATAGTCAGAGCACTCTCCTGTCTATATCTCAGCGCATTCAGGAGGAGGAGGAGGAGCATGAGGAGGATGAGGAGGAGGGGGAAGAGACAGCTTGGCCCACTGCTGACGGTGCCCCTGCTGCTTGCCTGTCATCCTTTCAGCGTGTATGGCCTGAGGAGGAGGAGGAGGAGGATCCTGAAAGTGATCTTCCTAGTGAAGACAGCCATGTGTTGCGTACAGGTACCCTGGCACACATGGCTGACTTCATGTTAGGATGCCTTTCTCGTGACCCTCGCGTTACACGCATTCTGGCCACTACGGATTACTGGGTGTACACACTGCTCGACCCACGCTATAAGGAGAACCTTCCCACTCTCATTCCCGAAAAGGAAAGGGGTTCGAGAGTGTTGCCATACCACAGGACCCTGGCGGACAAGCTGATGGTAAAATTCCCATCCGACAGCGCTAGTGGCAGAAGACGCAGTTCCGAGGGCCAGGTTGCAGGGGAGGTGCGGAGATCGAGCAGCATGTACAGCACAGGCAGTGCAACAGTCTTTAAGGGCCTGGACAGCTTTATGGCTCCCCAGCAAGACTGTGTCACCGCTCCCCAGTCAAGGCTGAGTCGGCGGGAGCACTGTAAAAGGATGGTGAGGGAGTACGTAGCCGATCGCACGACCGTCCTCCGTGACGCCTCTGCCACCTACAACTACTGGGTGTCGAAGCTGGACACGTGGCCTGAACTAGCGCTGTATGCCCTGGAGGTGCTTGCTTGTCCTGCGGCTAGCGTCTTGTCGGAGAGGGTGTTTAGTGCGGCTGGGGGAATCATCACAGATAAGCGTACCCGCCTGTCAACCGACAGTGCCGACAGGCTAACACTCATCAAGATGAACAAAGCCTGGATTTCCCCAGACTTCTCTTCTCCACCAGCGGACAGCAGCGATACCTAAGCAATACGTAGGCTGCACCCGCTGATGGAAGCATCGTTCTCTCTCACCATCCAAAACGGGGACATTTCTGCTTCATCAATCTATGTATAATATTCCTCCTCCTCCTCCTGCTCCTCCTCCTGAAACCTCACGTAATCACGCTGAACGGGCAATTTTTCTTAGGGCCACAAGGCTCACTCATATAATTTTTCTAAAAAATTTTTATACGTTTCAATGCTCTTAAAAGCGTTGGAACTTTAACTTGAAACAATTTTTCGTTAAACTGGGCTGCCTCCAGGCCTAGTTACCACTTAAGCCACATTAACCAAAGCGATTAATGGGTTTCACCTGCCATCTTGGTTGGGCATGGCCAATTTTTACTGAGGTACATTAGTACTGTTGGTACACCAATTTTTTTGGGCCCTCACCTACAGTGTAATCATAGCAATTTCTATGTTCTTCGCCTGCACTCATGGTACAGAAAGGTGTGTGGGGTTGGCCTACACTTTAGCTACATAAATGTAACTTGGGCCTTGGCTATACTGCAGCTACTGAAATGGAACTAAGACTGCGCTCCCACTATACTGCTGCTTCGGAATTCTTCCTGGGGCCTGTGTAGGCTGCTACTATTACTTAAATGGAACTTAGACTATACTCCTCCTATACTGCTGCTTCGGAATTGTTACTGGGGCCTGTCTTGAGTGCTACTATTACTGAAATGGAACGAATACTGCGCTCCCACTATACTGCTGCTTCGGAATTGTTACTGGGGCCTGTCTTGAGTGCTACTATTACTGAAATGGAACTAATACTGTGCTCCCCCTATAATGCTGCTAGTGATATGTTAGTGGGGCCTGTCCTAATGCTACGGCTGAAATGTTACGAATTATGGGCTCTGCCTATACCGCTGCTAATGGTATGTCTCTGGCGTGTGGAAACAGAGGCTTCCCAAAGACATGATGGCGGCGAGGCCATTTCCCACCAACGCGGTTACTGTTAAGGTGCATATAACCGCGGACACGTGGAGAGGACACGTAGTGCCTCAAAAACATCCCCCTCCTCCTCCAACAATGAAAACATTCTTGGCAAATGCCTTTGCATTGGTTCGTCTGGTGGCTGTCCAAGAATTTCACCTTTACCGACACAACAAGAGAGCCCCCCCACCATCCCCCCGCCACGGCCCACTTAATCTTGGCCACATTCCGAAAACCAACAAAATAAAACCGCGCTACTAGGTCCGCAGTCACCACCACATTACCACCAACGCGGTTACTGTTAAGGTGCATATAACCACGGACACGTGGAGAGGACACGTAGTGCCTCAAAAACATCCCCCGCCACGGCCCACTTAATCCTGGCCACATTCCGAAAACCAACAAAATAAAACCGCGCTACTAGGTCTGCAGTCACCACCACATTACCACCAACGCGGTTACTGTTAAGGTACATATTAACAGTCTGACTGGGGCATACAGACACCTTGACAGAATGAATAGTGTGTGGCACATAGGTTCCCCATTGCTATGCCCACGTGTGCAGCTCCTGGTGGAGGTGGCACAGGATTGGATTTCTCATTGCTTCTGTACAGCATTGTGGGCTATCGCCCCACCACTTTTAAAGAGGGTCGCTGCCTAGCCGTGCCAACCCTCTGCAGTGTGTGCCTGCAGTTCCTCCTCATGGCAGACGCCCTTATAAATAGACATGAGGGTGGTGTGGCATGAGGGCAGCTGAAGGCTGCGCAGGGACAGTTTGGTGTGCGCTGTGGACACTGTGTTATGCAGGGGGGAGGGGGGTTGGGCAGCATGTAACCCAGGAGAAGTGGCAGCAGAGTGTCATGCAGGCAGTGATTGTGCTTTGTTGTAGGTAGTGTGGTGCTTAGCTAAGGTATGCCATGCTAATGAGGGCTTTTCAGAAGTAAAAGTTGTTGGGAGGGGGGGGGCCCACTCTTGCCGCTATTGTGGCTTAACAGTGGGACCTGTGAACTTGAGATGCAGCCCAACATGTAGCCCCTCGCCTGCCCTATCCGTTGCTGTGTCGTTCCCATCACTTTCTTGAATTGCCCAGATTTTCACACATGGAAACCTTAGCGAGCATCGGCGAAATACAAAAATGCTCGGGTCGCCCATTGACTTCAATGGGGTTTGTTATTCGAACCGAACACCCGAGCATCGCGAAAATTTCGTCCCGAGTACCGAGCACCCGAGCATTTTGGTGCTCGCTCATCTCTAAATATAAATAAAAAAAATTTAAAACACAGTCTTTCCAATCACTTCTTCCTCCATCATAACTCCGACCCCTCCTTAATGAAAGTAACCCCTATTGAACAGATACCTAAAGGTGAATTCTCGAAGCTTAGAGCAAAAGAAATGTTTTACATTTATTATTTTAACACTTTACATCCTCATGGATTAAATGAGGTTCTTGAAAAAATTTAATTACCCATATATACATACAATAATATATAAAAAACAAAAACTTGCTATTAAAAACCTTACTAACAAACCTTTTATAGGTCAACTATGTATATCCTGACAGTATTCCTATAGCAAACCTTCAAATCGACCGGCAATATATGTATCCAACATGTACTGAATGACGATTTTATACTGTCTATTATCATGATTTTTATTGTCGACAATTTATTTACATATACTCTATATTTTTTTATCTATTTTATATTTATTACAGTTGTGATGCATCTTTTTAGTTTCTATGTAGAGATGAGCGAGCATACTCGTCCGAGCTTGATGCTTGTTCGAGTATTAGGGTGCTCGAGATGCTCGTTACTCGAGAGGAGCACCACATGGTACTCGTCTCAATTAAATGAGCACTGACCATTGAATTCAATGGAGCCGGCAATACAGCCGGCTCCATTGAAAGCAATGGGCTGCTGGCGATCGCGGGATGAATTGTCGGGAAGGGCTTAAATATATAAGCCTTTCCCTGAAATTCATCCAGAAATGTGTAAAAAGTAAAAAAAAAATATACTCACCTTGTCCCGGCAGACGAAGTTCAGCCGCGGCCGGCCGGCAGTTCTCCTGAACTGCTCTGAGTAGTATTCAGCAGCCAGGGATTTAAAATCCCCACCTGCTGAATGAGGCTGTGACCAATCAGAGGCAGCTCATTCAGCAGGTGGGGATTTTAAATCCCCACCTGCTGAATACTACAGAAAGCAGTTCAGGAGAACTGCCGGACAGACGCGGCTGAACTCCGGCTGCAGCGGAAAGGTGAGTATTAGAGATGAGCGAACACCAAAATGTTCGGGTGTTCGTTATTCGGAACGAACTTCCCGCGATGCTCGAGGGTTCGTTTCGAACAACGAACCCCATTGAAGTCAATGGGCGACCAGAGCATTTTTGTATTTCGCCGATGCTCGCTAAGGTTTTCATGTGTGAAAATCTGGGCAATTCAAGAAAGTGATGGGAATGACACAGTGACGGATAGGGCAGGCGAGGGGCTACATGGTGGGCTGCATCTCAAGTTCACAGGTCCCACTATTAAGCCACAATAGCGGCAAGAGTGCCCCCCACCCCCCACTGTCAGCATAAAGATCGTTCTCCTCTGCCACAGCTGTAACAGCTGTAGCAGAGAAGAACGATGTTTGCCCATTGAATTCAATGGAGCGGCAATACAGCAGGTTCCACTGAATGCAATGGGCTGCCCGCGATCGCAGGATGAATGGTCGGAAAGGGGTTAAATATATAACCCCTTTCCTGCAATTCATCCAGAAATGTGTTACACTAAAAATATATACCGGCGTATAAGGCGACCGGGCGTATAAGACGACCCCCCAATTGTCACCTTATACGCCGGTAATACAGTGGAGCAAAGAATAAAAATCATTACTTACGTTTTTAGATGATCTGCGGCGCTCCTGCAGGCTGTCACTCCCTCCTAATCCACGGCAGACAAGCTTTCTCTATGAAAGGCTTTAAATCCCTGCCTCCAGAAAGACACGTGCCTTCAGCCAATCACAGCCAATGACAATGATGTCATTGAATGGCTGTGATTGGCTGTGTTTCTGGAGGCGGGGATTTCAAGCCTTGAAATCCCCGCCTCCAGAAACACAGCCAATCACAGCCATTCAATGACATCATTGTCATTGGCTGTGATTGGCTGAAGGCACGTGTGCTTCTGGAGGCAGGGATTTAAAGCCTTTCGTGGAGAAAGGAATACTTTGCCGTGGATTAGGAGGGAGTGACAGCCTGCAGGAGCGCCGCAGATCATCTAAAAACGTAAGTAATGATTTTTATTCTTTGCTCCACTGTATTACCGGCATATAAGGTGACAGTTGGGGGGTCGTCTTATACGCCCCGTCGCCTTATACGCCGGTATATATTTTTAGTGTAACACATTTCTGGATGAATTGCAGGAAAGGGGTTATATATTTAACCCCTTTCCGACCATTCATCCTGCGATCGCCGGCAGCCCATTGCATTCAGTGGAACATGCTGTATTGCCGCTCCATTGAATTCAATGGGCAAACATCGTTCTTCTCTGCTACAGCTGTTACAGCTGTGCCAGAGAAGAAGGATTTGTCTTCTATATGTTCTCAATGGGGTCAGCGCTGCTGCCGCTGGCCCCATTGAGCGCATATAGAATGCATCCATAGCGAACCGCGGGAGGGGCAGACTTTTATATCAGGCGGACACCTTATCTCCCCAGCCACTCACAGCAGGGGGGTGGTATAGGGCTTAAACGTTGCAGGGGGAAGTTGTAATGCCTTCCCTGTCTTTATATTGGCCAAAAAAAAGCGCTAACGTCTCAGGGAAGAAAGTTAAAGTAACCCGGACACCGCATGGTGTTCGTTACGGATAACGAACATACCGAACACCCTAATATTCGCACGAATATCAAGCTCGGAAGAACACGTTCGCTCATCTCTAGTGAGTATACTTTTTTTTAAATTTTTACACATTTTAGGATGATTTTCAGGTAAGGGCTTATATTTTTAAGCCCTTCCCGAAAATTCATCCCGCGCTCGCTGGCAGCCCATTGCTTTCAATGAAGCCGGCTGTATTGCCGGCTCCATTGAATTCAATGGGCTAACATCGTTCTTCTCTGCCACAGCTGTTACAGCTGTGGCAGAGGAGAACGATCTTTATGCTGACAGTGCGGGGGGGGGGGGGGTCTCACTCTTGCCACTATTGTGGCTTAATAGTGAGACCTCGGAGCCCGAAATGCAGCCCTGCATGTTGCTCCTCGCCTGCCCTATCCATTTCTGTGTTTTTTACATGACTTTGGTGATTTGCTAAGATTTTCACAAATGAAAACCTTAGCAGAGCACCAGTCATATACAAAAATGCTCGAGTCGCCCATTGACTTCAATGGGGTTTGTTACTCGAAACGAACTCTCGAGCATCACTGAAAGTTCGACTCGAGTAATGAGCACTCGAGCATTTTGGTGCTAGATCATTTCTATGTAATTTTATAATTGTTATGAAATTGATACATGGCATATAATAAGGTGCCATGTTTTTTATATATATATATTTTTATATATACACTTTTTTATATACATACATTTTTTACATTTTACTTTATAATCTGTGTGGCTAATGATATATCCTTTATCCATATTTATGTACATTCAAATATATAGGTGATCTGTATATTTCAGTTGCAGCATATTGCAGCACATCACGGCACCAGATATTTTTGTGATGCCTATTATATGTCATCTGGCACGCCCCCCTTTCCTGACCCTCCCCTTCATGCTAATGGGTGAATCTCCCTAACATCTCATACAATTCATCATGTGACTCATGTCATGTGATCACGTTTCTTCATTGTACAGTATAGGGCCTATTCAGTTAGTCCCAGTGACGCTATGTACGTCACCACACATTACGTCATTACGTTTCTACGTCCAGCATTGCGCTCCCCCGACCGATCACATGACGCCAGCAGCGCTACCTGTGTCATGTGACGTCTCCTACGTCATCAGGTCCTGCCCCAGCGGTACCCGTGTCATGTGACGCTTCTTAAGTCATCAGGTCCTGCATCAGCCCACTAACATCTCCGCTCTTAAACTGTAATCAAGCGCGGTTTTATTCAAGAACACAGCGTCACCGTCACTCAACATGTGGAACGCTTAAACAACACTGCCTGGCACACACATGCCACTACGTTGTAATTAAACTCTTCCTCTCCCCCCCCCCCCCCCTCTCCTTCCCTGACCCACTCCACGTGACTGAATCTGTAACCCAGAAGGAGTGGATTTTTACAACCCCGCTTGCTCCGACACACATGCAGATTCCAAACCTTAAGGTACTTTTTCTTTATTGCCATATATATATATAAATATGCCTATTGTACTTTTTTATTCATGCTTGATAAAGGCTATTGCATAGCCGAAACGCGTTGTGTACATGTTTCAATAAACATTGCCCTCTGGGAACCCAAAAATCCATTTTCTACATGCCTACCAGGATTTTAGGGGTGTCAATTCCACTGACACCCCTATGAAGTAAGTCAGCCTTCTACCAATCACATTTTTCCAAACCTACTGGAGCACCAAGGTTTTTTCTTTGTGTATATATTGATAATTACATTGTTAATATGGTAGCCTTTTAATAACAATAGTAGCTTTTTTGAGTGCATTATTAGTCCTTCATGACAAGTTATGGATTACTGTATTTAGGGAACTTTGAGTCGACTCCTGTCACTTTTGCTATTACTTTGCTTAGATATATGCTGTATCACTACTGCCAACTCAGGGCTTCAGGCCTCAGCTTTTGTTGAGCCTGTTTGTTAGGGATGTCCACAGCTTGCACCTGGCTAGAAGCACAGGCAGCACTGCTACCAAGATCACTGGATCTTAGGCACCAGCCTCTCTCAGGTCCGCCAGCAAACAAGGACCACAGATGCAGCCTACGCACAGGCCACAGCTTTCATTACACCAGCGTTACAATGCGGCAGGAGTCTCGGGCACCCTCATTCCTCTATTCTTGGGTCTAGAGAAGCTCCTTAATGGAACCGATGCACCAACCACTGCCCTTGTCCGCCAGGAGTGCAGGCAGGACAGCTGCCACACACCAGGGAGCACCAACATCAGATTCCTTTGGGCCTACCCACCAGAAAAGCCCAGGGGAGGTACTCTGTGGCAAAACCACATCAGGACTCACCCCCGGTCACACTCCATGAGGGTCCAGACATTGCTGGAGAAGGCATCCCCGCAGCCACCAGAGGTGAACCCGGATAGTGGGACACAGATAAGCTGCAGCCAGCAGCCAGGGAGTTTTTCTAATTTGGGTAGCAAGCTGAGCTTTCCGTTCATGCGTCCGCTCACTGCAGATGGCAAGCTATGCCTCTGAAAATTTTACTAACCAGGTCATAGATGTTCAGCATACGGCTTTTTCATAATAAATAGAGATGAGCGAGTACCAAAATGCTCGGGTGCTCGTTACTCGAGACGAACTTTTCGCGATGCTCGAGGGTTCGTTTCGAGTAACGAACCCAATGAAGTCAATGGGCGACCCGAGCATTTTTGTATATCGCCGATGCTCGCTAAGGTTTCCATTTGTGAAAATCGGGGCAATTCAAGAAAGTGATGGGAACGGCACAGCAACAGATAGGGCAGGCGAGGGGCTACATGTTGGGCTGCATCTCAAGTTCCCAGGTCCCACTATTAAGCCACAATAGCGGCAAGAGTGCCCCCCCCCTCCCAACAACTTTTACTTCTGAAAAGCCCTCATTAGCAATGCATACCTTAGCTAAGCACCACACTGCCTCCAACAAAGCACAATCACTGCCTGCATGACACTCCGCTGCCACTTCTCCTGGGTTACATGCTGCCCAACCCCCCCCCCCCACGACCCAGTGTCCACAGCGCACACCAAACTGTCCCTGCCCAGCCTTCAGCAGCCCTCATGCCACGCCACCCTCATGTCTATTTATAAGTGCGTCTGCCAGAGGAAAAGCAGGCACACACTGCAGAGGGTTGGCACAGCTAGGCAGCGACCCTCTTTAAAAGGGGCGGGGTGATAGTCCACAATGCTGTGCCACCTCCATCTGGAGCTGCACACATGGGCATAGCAATGGGGAACCTATGTGCCACACACTATTCATTCTGTCAAGGTGTCTGCATGCCCTAGTCAGACAGCGGTTTTTTATAAATAGTCACAGGCAGGTACAACTCCGCAATGGGAATTCCGTGTGCACCCACAGCATGGGTGGCTCCCTGGAACCCACCGGCTGTACATAAATGTATCCCATTGCAGTGCCCTGGACAGCAGAGCTAATGTCAGATTAAATGCAGGTGGGCTTCGGCCCACACTGCATGCCCCAGTCAGACTGGGGTTCTTAAGAAGTGAGCACATGCAGTTACAACTCCCTGTGGACCCACAGCATGGGTGGCTCCCTGAAACCCACCGGCGGTACATAAATATATCCCATTGCATTGCCCATAACAGCTGAGGCAATGTCATGTTTAATGCAGGTGGGCTTCGGCCCACACTGCATGCCCCAGTCAGACTGGGGTTCTTTAGAAGTGGACACATGCAGTTACAACTCCCTGTGGACCCACAGCATGGGTGGTGGCCAGGAAGCCACCGGCGGTACATAAATATATCCCATTGCAGTGCCCAACACAGCTGATGTAACGTCAGCTGTAATGCAGGTGGGCTAAAAATTAATTGGATTACACTGTAGGCGAGGGCCCCCAAAAATTGGGGTACTAATGTACCTCAGAAAAATTGCCCATGCCCAACCAAGAGGGCAGGTGAAACCAATTAATCGCGTTGGTTAATGTGGCTTAATTGGTAACTAGGCCTGGAGGCAGCCCAGTAAAAATAAAAATTGGTTGAGGTGAATGTTTCAACGCTTTAATGAGCATTGAAACGTATAAAAATTGTTTAGAAAAATTATATGACTGAGCCTTGCGGGCCTAAGAAAAATTGCCCGTTCGGCGTGATTATGTGAGGTTTCAGGAGGAGGAGCAGGAGGAGGAGGAGGAATATTATACACAGATTGATGAAGCAAAAAGGTCCCCGTTTTGGATGGTGATAGAGAACGATGCTTCCATCCGCGGGTGCAGCCTACGTATTGTTTAAGTATCGCTGCTGTCCGCTGGTAGAGAAGAGAAGTCTGGGGAAATCCAGGCTTTGTTCATCTTGATGAGTGTAAGCCTGTCGGCACTGTCGGTTAACAGGTGGGTACGCTTATCCGTGATGATTCCCCCAGCCACACTAAACACACTCTCTGACAAGACGCTAGCCGCAGGACAAGCAAGCACCTCCAGGGCATACAGCGCGAGTTCAGGCCACGTGTCCAGCTTTGACACCCAGTAGTTGTAGGGGGCAGAGGCGTCACCGAGGACGGTCGTGCGATCGGCTACGTACTCCCTCACCATCCTTTTACAGTGCTCCCGCCGACTCAGCCTTGACTGGGGACCGGTGACACAGTCTTTCTGGGGAGCCAGAAAGCTTGCAAAGGCCTTGGATAATGGTCCCCTGCCTGCGCTGTACATGCTGCCTGATCTCTGCGCCTCCCCTGCTACCTGGGCCGCGGAAATGCGCCTTCGGCCACTAGCGCTGTCGGATGGGAAGTTTACCATCAGTTTGTCCACCAGCGCCCTGTGGTATAGCATCATTCTCGAACCCCTTTCCTCTTCGGAAATGAGAGTGGAAAGGCTCTCCTTATACCGTGGGTCGAGCAGAGTGTACACCCAGTAGTCCGTAGTGGCCAGAATGCGTGTAACGCGAGGGTCACGAGAAAGGCATCCTAACATGAAGTCAGCCAAGTCTACCAGGGTACCTGTATGCAACACATGGCTGTCCTCACTCGGAAGATCACTTTCAGGATCCTCCTCCTCCTCCTCTGGCCATACACGCTGAAAGGATGACAGGCAAGCAGCATGTGTACCCTCAGCAGTGGGCCAAGCTGTCTCTTCCCCCTCCTCCTCATGCTCCTCCCCCTCCTCCTCTGGCCATACACGCTGAAAGGATGACAGGCAAGCAGCATCTATACCCTCAGCAGTGGGCCAAGCTGTCTCTTCCCCCTCCTCCTCATGCTCCTCCCCCTCCTCCTCCTCCTCAACGCGCTGAGATATAGACATGAGGGTGCTCTGACTATCCAGCGACATACTGTCTTCCCCCGCCTCCGTTTCCGAGTGCAAAGTGTCTGCCTTTATGCTTTGCAGGGAACTTCTCAAGAGGCATAGCAGAGGAATGGTGACGCTAATGATTGTAGCATCCCCGCTCAGCATCCGGGTAGACTCCTCAAAGTTTCCAAGGACCTGGCAGATGGCTGCCAATCAGGCCCACTCTTCTGTAAATAATTGAGGAGGCTGACTCCCACTACGCCGCCCATGTTGGAGTTGGTTTTCCGCAATAGCTCTACGCTGCTCATAGAGCCTGGCCAACATGTGGAGTGTAGAGTTCCACTGTGTGGGCACGTCGCACAGCAATCGGTGCACTGGCAGATTAAACCGATGTTGCAGGGTCCGCAGGGTGGCAGCGTCCGTCTTGGAGTTGCGGAAATGTGCGCTGACCCGGCGCACCTTTCCGAGCAGGTATGACAAGTGTGGGTAGCTTTTCAGAAAGCGCTGAACCACCAAATTAAAGACATGGGCCAGGCATGGCACGTGCGTGAGGCTGCCGAGCTGCAGAGCCGCCACCAGGTTACGGCCGTTGTCACACACGACCATGCCCGGTTGGAGGCTCAGCGGTGCAAGCCAGCGGTCGGTCTGCTCTGTCAGACCCTGCAGCAGTTTGTGGGCCGTGTGCCTCTTATCTCCTAAGCTGAGTAGTTTCAGCACGGCCTGCTGACGCTTTCCCACCGCTGTGCTGCCATGCCGCATGACACCGACTGCTGGCGACGTGCTGCTGCTGACACATCTTGATTGCGAGACAGAGGTTGCGTAGGAGGAGGAGGAGGGTGGTTTAGTGGAGGAAGCATACACCGCCGCAGATACCACCACCGAGCTGGGGCCCGCAATTCGGGGGGTGGGTAGGACGTGAGCGGTCCCAGGCTCTGACTCTGTCCCAGCCTGCACTAAATTCACCCAATGTGCCGTCAGGGAGATATAGTGGCCCCGCCCGCCTGTGCTTGTCCACGTGTCTGTTAAGTGGACCTTGGCAGTAACCGCGTTGGTGAGGGCGTGTACAATGTTGCGGGAGACGTGGTCGTGCAGGCCTGGGACGGCACATCAGGAAAAGTAGTGGCGACTGGGAACCGAGTAGCGCGGGGCCGCCGCCGCCATCATGCTTTTGAAAGCCTCCGTTTCCACAAGCCTATACGTCAGCATCTCCAGGCTGATCAATTTGGCAATGTGCACATTTAACGCTTGAGCGTGAGGGTGCGTGGCGGCATACTTGCGCTCGCGCTGAAACAGTGGCGCTAGCGACGTCTGGACACTGCGCTGAGAGACATTGCTGGATGGGGCCGAGGACAGCGGAGGTGAGGGTGTGGGTGCAGGCCAGGAGACGGTAGTGCCTGTGTCCTCAGAGGGGGGTTGGATCTCAGTGGCAGGTTGGGGCACAGGGGGAGAGGCAGTGGTGCAAACGGAGGCGGTGAACGGCCTTCGTCCCACCTTGTGGGGTGCTTGGCCATCATATGCCTGTGCATGCTGGTGGTGGTGCCTCCCCAGCTGATCTTGGCGCGACAAAGGTTACACACCACTGTTCGTCGGTTGTCTCTGTGAAAAACTGCCACACCGTAGAGCACCTTGACATCTGCACGGTGGCATGGCGCGAGGGGGCGCTTTGGGAAACAGTTGGTGGATTATTCGGTCTGGCCCTGCCTCTACCCCTGGCCACCACACTGGCTCGGCCTGTGCCCACACCCTGACTTGGGCCTCCACGTCCTCGCCTGCGTCCACGTCCTCTAGGCCTACCCCTACCCCTCAGCATGCTGTATTACCAGTAGTGCAGAAACAGAACGCTGTATTTAAATGTGCCGCTTATTGGCCTGTGGTTGGAGGCTGACTTCACTTACGGAACGCCAGGAAATAATTTTGCGCAAGCCTGCTGTAACACTTAGCTGGCTGCGTATGAATTTGGAGAACTACTACACCCAGCAGAGACCCAGAACACTGAGGACACTCACAGGCAGCCCAAATAGATTTTTTTCCCCAAATGTATTTGCAAAGGCCCACTGCCTATATTCAATCAATAATCAATATGTTTTCTATCCCTGCCTAAGCGCTTCTGGCCCTGGAGTATGTCAAAGAACTGCAGAGTGTTGCACTGTGGACTGCAATACAGCGGTGATTTCACAGCCCAGACAGAGCCAGGAAATAATTTTGCGCAAGCCTGCTGTAACACTTAGCTGGCTGCGTATGAATTTGGAGAACTACTACACCCAGCAGAGACCCAGAACACTGAGGACACTCACAGGCAGCCCAAATAGATTTTTTTCCCCAAATGTATTTGCAAAGGCCCACTGCCTATATTCAATCAATATGTCTTCTGTCCCTGCCTAAGCGCTTCTGTCCCTGGAGTATTACTGCAGGGCGCAATGCTCTGCACGGCCGATATAACAAAAAAAAAAAAATGTGCAACACTACAAAAAAGCAGCCTCCACAGTACTGCACACGGTTAGATGTGGCCCTAAGAAGTACCGTTGGGGTTCTTGAAGCCTAAAATACTCCTAACACTCTCCCTATAGCAGCTCCACCAAGATAGCACTTTCCCTCCTCTATGTCAGAATGCATCTGTGGCGAGCCGCGGGAGGGGCCGATTTTTATACTCGGGTGGCACCTGATCTCGCCAGCCACTCACTGCAGGGGGGTGGTATAGGGCTTGAACGTCGCAGGGGGAAGTTGTAATGCTTTCCCTGTCTTTCTATTGGCCAGAAAAGCGCGCTAACGTCTCAGAGATGGAAGTGAAAGTAACCCGAACATCGCGTGGTACTCGTTACGAGTAACGAGCATCTCGAACACGCTAATACTCGAACGAGTACGTTCGCTCATCTCTAATAATAAGCTTTAGCACTAGCTTTAGGGTTATTGTCAGGCTGGAAAATGAACCTCCGTTCATGTCTGAAATGCTAACAGACTGAATAGCCCTGTATTAATGCAATTAATCCTTCCATCAATCCTGCCCAGTTTTCCAGTGCCTGCTGATGGCAGCATTACACCGTGAGGATATTTTTCAACACCGTTTCGCTGATGTTCTTGTGGTGAGTGAATGGATTAGGTTCGTGTCGCACTACGATTGCCAAAAAAGTTCAATTTTAATGTCATCTGAGCAGAGATCTTACATTTGTGTGCAGGAGTCTGCCAAATGCTGTGAAATCTAATGTATGTTTATTTTTTGTACTATTTGATTTATAGAACATGCCTACCAGCTTGGAGATGCTACTTTTCTTTTTTAGTGACATAAATAAGAAACTTTAATGTGTGTAACTATTCATCCGATAAAAGGCTCTCTCACATAAAGAATCTCTGCCAGCAGCCATACTTCGTGAAATACTGAAACAAAAATACAAAGGCAAATAAAAACACTATTTCCCAGCAGCATGCAGATAGAACGCTATATAGAGGTTGCGCAGGTAGAAAATACTGATGAACAACTACTCTCACAATTGTCACTTATTTGGGGTGGGAGTGGCTGCTTAGTATTATACTTGCACATAGGCAAAGCATAGAAGGGGTGCACATCTCACTGATACTCAAAATGCACCTTACAAGTATAATGCTAAGCAGCCACCCCCAATATATAGTGGTTGGTGAGAGTAGCTGCTCATCAGTAATTTGCTATATGGAAGAGGTTGTTCTGCTGTCAAAGATCAGGTGAATAGCAGGGCTGCAGTTCTGAATCGCCAGGGCCGTAGATAGGCAAATAATGCTGCTCGTTTTGAGTTTTTTTTAGGCCATCTGACATTTAAATTTCTTACCGAAACACACAGACTGACTTGCCTTTTCCAGTCGCGTTTTGACAAGCGGACACGTGGTATTGTGGCCTCCATTGTCTGTGACACCATAGGAGAGCAACGGCCTGTCTGCTCATTCAAATAATTAGGCGTGGCCATCTTTCTATTTCCGCCAATGTGCATTCCAGTAAGAAATTTAAGTTGCCAGATAACGCCTTTAATCCCAGTAAATGCTGTCCCCCATTCAGTGGAATACATTTTTTTGCTAGACTACGTTCGCACTAGCGTTTTGTTTTTTTTGTAGACTGATCCCATTTTACTAAAACCGTAAATCAGTAGAACAAAAGTGAAAATGGAAAGCATTCTGTTGATTTGGTGGACTTTTAACAGATGCAAAACAAATGTATAAAACACTTTCCACTTATCATCTGTGTTCAGCATTTAAAACAAATCAGTTGTCTTGTGCAGCCCGCTAGACGGGACGTTTTTTGCTTCCCTTAGGACAGGACATCATAATATGAGGGATGCGGTGGTGGTTCTTCAATGAATGTGGCTCAGTGATTAGCACTGTTGCCTTGTAGTGCTCGGCTTCTAGGTTCAAATCTCATCTAGGACAACAGATGTCACCCTCTGACAGATTTGAACCTAGAACTGCAGCACTGCAAGACAGTAGTGCTAATAGCGGAGTCACCACATGTTTTTTTTCCTCTGTTGAATTTGAAACTAGAACTCCAATACCACAAGGCAACATATGCTAGCCACCAAGCTTATTCCATTTTTCTCCCCCTGGTCTGTAGGAGTAAGAAGGAAAAAGAACAAACATGAAGCATGGTGGCTCAATATTAGCACTGTTGCCTTGCAGCATTTGGGTCCTAGTTTCAAATCTGACCGAGGACAACATTTGCATGGACTTTGTATGTCCCCTTTTATTTCTCATTACAACCAATGAACCACCTTCATTGAAGAGGCAGCACCACCACATTTTTATGTACTGGAAATTTTGGAAATCTGACATGTGTCACTTTAACATAACTTTGTAAGGCTTTTGCATATCCAAGTGATTCTTACATTGTTTTAACGTCACATATTGTTCTTCATTTAGGTGGTAAATATAGACTGTCATTTTTTTTCACATTTTCAACTGCGATATGCATTTCCATCTGTTTAGTTTATTCTGGAAGCACAAAAAAAAAAAGAAAAAAAAAACTGACATTTTTTAAAACCATTTAGGAAACGTATGACTTTAACATTCCTTATTAAAATTTTGAGGAACATTTTATTTTCTTACACCAAGTAAAGATTGCAAAAACCCATAGGTGTCAGAATGATAGATACCCCCACAAATGACCCCATTTTAAAAACGACACCCCTTAATATATTCACTGAGGAGGGATCAGGAGTATTTTGACCACAGTTTTTTTTCCAGGAGTTAATGCAATTTAGAAGAGAAAAAAAATCATATTTTTGCAAATAATAAAGGATAAGTCAGGAGTGCGCCAAATGTGCTTCAATAAATATGCCAAGTTGGCTGGTAATGAGTGTCAACTCACCTGGTGCCCAGCGGGGTAACTTTAAAGAAAGGAACCCCACTGACACCTGTTGTCCAAGTAGGCGTATAGGAAAATCTTTAATCCACAATCCGTCGACGCGGAGAGCCACAGGAAAATTCAATCATTCCTATAATGGAGCTTGGAAAAAACGTGGTTAAGCAGAGTAAGAAAAAAGTTTCCGTGCTCGTCTGGATAAGAAAAATAGTGTCCGGTCTCCTCAAAGTTTCTTCTTATGGTTTTTATTTTTAACTAGCTTACATACATTCGTTTTTATATATCTAGATAACAACCAATCACAGCGCAGCTTTCAAGTTACCTCAGCGGTATAATATAAAACAACCAATCACAGCGCAGCTTTCATGTTACCTCAGTGGTATAATATATAACAACCAAACGCAGCGCAGCTTTCATGTAACCTCAGTAGTATAAGAAATAGCAACCAATCACAGCACAGCTTTCATTTTACCTCAGCATTCTCAATATCCAGCAATTGTCAAGTGAAACGTTCGGCCTTTTGCTTTTGTGCTTGAGATGGAAATCAAACGATCTTTGTCTGGGGGGCATAACTGTCGACAATGCTCGCACGCGCGCCACTTATCGTAGGATAGTTGTACTATGCTAGTAATCTTCCCAGGAGTGTACTCAACAACTTCCCAAAGTTTCATGGCGATTGGATGAATGGTGTAGTAATGCATAAAGGACAGACAGAAAGACAGACATACATTCATTTATATATATATAGATGACATCAGGAAGTGAGAGAATTAGATTCCGTATGTAAAAGTTTGACGCAAATTTTTTGGCGCTTAGAATTGAATAATCGAGTTGGGACTAGAGATGAGCGAACGTGTTCGGCCCCGCCCCTTTTCGCCCGAACACCGAACTTTGCGAGGACTTCCGTGCTCGGGCGAAAAAAGTTCGGGGGTCGCCGTGGCAGCGCGGGGGGGTGCGGCGGGGAGTGGGGGGGAGAGGGAGAGAGAGAGGGCTCCCCCCTGTTCCCCGCTGCTGCCGCCCGCGCCGCCGCACCTCTCCCCGCCCCCCGGCGGCCCCCGAATCTTTACGCGCGAACACTGAAGTCCTCGGAAAAGCCGGTGTTCGGGTGCGTAAGTACTCGTTAAGAACACGTTCGCTCATCTCTAGTTGGGACCCATTACCTTTTCCTATTCATGACATAATCAATGCTCATGCCAAATTTCATGTTTCTATGACATCGCGAAGTGAGAGAATTAGATTCTGTACGTAAAATTTGGACGCTAATTCTTTGGCACTTAGAATTGAATAATTGAGTTGGGACCTATTAACTTTTCCTATTTATGACATAATCAATGCTCATGCCAAATTTCATGTTTCTATGACATCGGGAAGTGAGAGAATTGGTGGCAATGATGGAAATCGAACGATCTACGTGGGGTGGGGCGTAACTGTCGGCGCTCGCACGCGCGCCATTTATCATAGGATAGATGTACTATGCCTATAATCTTCCCCCGTGTGTACTCAACAACTTCCCAAAGTTTCATGGCGATCAGATGAATGGTGTAGTAGTGCATAAAGGACAGACAGACACGCATACATTCAATTTTATATATATAGAAGATAATGAGCAATTCGTTTTGGCTGGTAAAGCCTTTCTCAACCTCAAACATACATATAATAAAAAAACACAGACAATATAAGGCTTACATTTTTTGTGGATTTGCTGCAGGAGCACGCCATGGGTGGTTCTCCGTCATCACAGAGGGCGGGGAAATCACCCTGTGAGAGATCTGACGTAGTCAAGCGTCACATGGAACGCACGTAGCGTTCCAAATTTTGAACAAGCTTTATTTCACTTTGTCTTAAACGGACACAAAGTGTCCGCGAGCGGTTGTATGCGAGAGACAAGTATATGAATAAATGCCAATTAGAAAATAACTATTAAGATATTTTTTATAATAAGGAATAAGTTTGTTTTTTACATATCGGACAGTATTTTTCTTATCCAGACGAGCGCGGAAACTTTCTTACTTTGCTTAACCATATTTTTACAAATATGTTTTTTTTTAAACATTTTTTTTCTATATTCCACATGAAAATGAAGACTTGTACCCCAAAATGGATACCTCCATTTGTCCTGTGTCCATAGTTTATTGCAAAAAGGATTACAAAGCAGGTGAATAGTAAATAAAATTTCATTTTTCACAAATATATCCCTTTTCATGACAGTTTTCTTTATTTCAAGCAGGAAAAACTGGGGGGATGCACCCCAAGTTTTATAGCACTATTTCTTCTGTGTCCAACATTAACCGAATTGTAGCCTAATCTGCTTACAAGACACTTTGGGGGGGGGGGGTATTTCTTGACCTCACTGGCAAGGATGGGGTGTAGAAAATGGCATTCTGTGAACCTTCACACCTCCTCAGACTCGTAAGCTTGCTGAGGTGCAGTGGTCTCAAACAGAAGGTGCTCAGCAAGCTGCTCCTGGAACTGTAGGAAGGCGAGCATTTTGTAAATTTTGTAAATTACGTAGGCATTACAGGTAGCGATCTGAATAAGGTAGATAACTGCGAACATGTGACTAGTCACTGCTTAGGCTCTCGGCTGTGCACACAATCAGCTGATCGGTTGAGGTCCCAAGCGACGGACGCCAGTCAATCAACTATTGATGACCTGTCCTGAGGATAGGTCATCAATAGTTTTCTCCCTGGAAAACCCCTTTGAATTTATTTTTTTAAAACTTTCCAACCCTTTCCAATCCAGTGTCGAACCTCATCCGACATTGACATTTCCTTGCATAGCTTTGATGTCAGACGAGGTCCGACACGTTTAAAAATGCAGGACAGAGCTCCAATGTTGAAGGCTGTTCTGCATATGTATATTACACTATGCAGGACAGCACTTTATCGCTATCCTGCATAGTGTTAGAAACATATGCTATACACATTGTATGCAATGGATGCCTCTGTATGACACTGTATTAGAGATAGAGCAATACATTAGAAATGAAAATTATATAAATGTATTGTTATATTAATACACATTGACAGGATTATTACAAATTATCTTCCTGATGTAAAACATTCATAACGCATGTTTAATTTTTTAAAAATTGCTAATAAAATCAACATGACAGATCATTTTTAGGTGTTACTGTTGAGTAATTCCAAGGAATCCACAACACATTTTTCCAAATAAGAGCTGGGGATTATGCGGGTGGAAGGGAAATTGGATTGGAAAGGGTTAAAACAAAGTCGATCTTATTAAATGAGTAAAGCAACCCTCTAGTCCAGAAATAAAGATGGCCACATCAGCTTTTCTGACTGCCTAATGCACTCTGCCCATTAGTATGCATCATTAAGGCCCATTTACACGCAAAGATAATCGTTCAAAAGATTTAAGCAATTGTTTTGCATAAACTACTAGTGGACCCTAATGTCCATTAGCACCTTCATTTGCATGTAAATGAGCCTCCGGGACCTGTATACAGAGAACAGCAGGCGGTCTGTTCTCTGCATTCAGCTCCTTTGTTCTGCCAAGGAGCTGCGAGCTGAATACAATGTAATCAGCGCTCCTGTGGAGAATTCAGCACCATGGACAGCAAATAAAATGCAGTTTGTGTTATCTTCTCTCCAGTTGAAAGATGGATTTTATGTACAGCTAAAAATAATTGTTCAGTTGAAGAGCATTTATACACAACGATCACCTAAACAATGGCTTTTGAGCGATAATCGTTAGGTGTGTAAATGTGCCTTTAGTCCAAGACACAAAACGCCTGCTTTGATTGAGCAGGTGTGCAGCATTGGCCAGTCACATCAGCATGTAGTGTCTTATACACTACTGATTCATGCTAATACACAGTGTGCATCAGGTAGTCAGAGAAGCAGTTGGCCATCTTTGTTTCTCCAAGACCGCATAGTTGCTTTAAAACAAGAACTATTGCTTTCCTACAACATATCATCGCCATACCACTGCAATCTATGAAATTAATGCAGTCCACATATTTAGGTGTCAATTTTACTTTAGTTAAGGGACAAAATGGGGAAAATAGGAACTTTCATGAAACACAGTAGACATAAGTTAGATAGCACTGCAAAATGTCTGAGAATGTTTACTTGACACAAGTCTGCTTTGCAGTTATACAATTAGTAATTTTATGCAGTTTGTCACTGTTGCCTTTTCGCACTATTAATGGAAAAAAATGCGTATTACTAAAATTATGCAAAAATTCACTTAAAAACATAAATATACGTGATGCACATCAGTTTAACAAAAATGTAAACATTTTCTCCAATGTCACATGTGCATGAAACAAAAAAAGATAAAGCAACACTGCGGTTATACAGTTTCAGTAACTCAACCCTATCGTTTCTCATGAAGTAACCAAATCAAAGAGCAAATGCCTTCTGCTTTCTGACATACAGTGGTTTTTGCTGTTAATACTGGTTTGAACGTCAATCTGTTTTTTAAAACTATTATTTGGCTAGAAATGGATCCCACTAAAAACAAGTAAACGTAGCTAATCAACCAATACTTGCTGTAATCACAGGCGTTTCCAAAGCTTGATCTTCTCCTACGTCTTTTCTAGTCTTTTCCAGCAGGTTTAATAATAATTTTTAAAAAATCCCCGCCTGCTGATAGATCAGCACCACAGTGCAGGGGGCAGCAGAAGAAGATGCGGCTGTGCCCCGGCAGCTGAAGGGAATTGAGTAACTATGTTTTATAAACCACTTTTACTTGATTTTCAGGGAAGGCCTTATATTTAAAGCCCTTCCCTGAAATCAATTGCCGGCAGCAGAATCCTCTACCGCAGCTGACATGTGTGACAGCTGCGGTAGAGAATTAAAGAATTCTTCTGCTGCATCTGCCAGCAGCACCGGATCCATTGAAGAGAATGCCTGCATTTTTTTTTTTACACCAAAATTTTTCTTTTTCAGGTAAGAGCTTATATGTAAAGCCCTTCCCTGAAAAAGAATGCAGGGAGTTGGCAGGGCATTGTTTTCAATGGAGCCGCCGGCAGCAGCCGCGGCTCCATTGAAGACAATGCGCGCGTTCCCTATGGTGCACGCATGTCCTATCTTTGGAGGCATGCACCTGCAAAGTATAGACATGTGCTTACACCATAGGGAATGCATTGTTGCAAATAGAAGCGTGTTTTTGTGCGTGCGTTTGTACGCACAAAAACACGCTCCTGTGAACCCCCCCTTGGGCCTCGGTCACACGACTGTTTTTTGGTCCGATCTGTAGACGCGCTTGCGATCTGCAGATCTATAGACCAAATGCATCCCAATGGGATCGGTCACATGTCCGCTTTTTATGAGGATGTGCGATCAATTATAGGAGACAACGATTCGCAGAACGGGCCTATCTGCGTTCTGCGCATCGCTGTGTTCTATATATGCGCTCAATGGGGTCGGCGGCAGCAGCGCCGACCCCATTGAGAACATATACTAAAGATCGTTCTCCTCTTGAAAGCAATGGGCTGCCGGCAAGCGCGAGATGAATTTTCAGGAAGGGCTTAAAAATATAAGCCCTTCCCTGAAAATTATCCTAAGTTGTGTTAAAATTTAAAAAAAATGTATACTCACCTTTTCCCTGTAGCCGGAGTTCAGCCGCGTCCGGCCGGCAGTTCTCCTAAACTGCTCTGTGTAGTATTCAGCAGATGGGGATTTGAAATACCCGCCTGCTGGATGAGCTGCCTCTGATTGGTCACAGCCCTCACCAATCAGAGGCAGCTCTCACTCACCCATTCATGAATTCATGAAAGGGTGAGTGAGTGCTGCCTCTGATTGGCTGAGCGCAGGGACCAATCAGAGGCAGCTCTCAGCTGTCATTCAATAGCTGAGAGCTGCCTCTGATTGGTCCCTGTGCTCAGCCAATCAGAGGCAGCACTCACTCACCCATTCATGAATTCATGAATGGGTGAGTGAGAGTTGCCTCTGATTGGTGAGGTCTGTGACCAATCAGAGGCAGCTCATTCAGCAGGCGGGGATTTTAAATCCCCGGCTGCTGAATACTACACAGAGCAGTTCAGGAGAACTGCCAGCCGGAGGCGGCTGAACTCCGGCTGCAGGGGCAAGGTGAGTATACTTTTTTTTTTTTACACATTTTAAGATGATTTTCAGGGCAGGTGTTATATTATTAAGCCCTTCCCGAAAATTCATCCCGCGCTTGCCGGCAGCCCGTTGCTTTTAATGGAGCCAGCTGTATTGCCGGCTCCGTTGCATTCACTGGGCGAACATCGTTCTCCTCTGCCACAGCTGTGGCAGAGGATAGCGGGCAGTGCGGGGCGGTTTCACTGAAAACGCTGCTAGGTGCAGCTTTTTCAGTGAAATCGTCGGCCCGGGTCACGCGAATTCCGGATGCGCATCCGTTATGCGATCCGCAAATTGCGGGAAAAAATGCCCGTGTGACCGAGGCCTAAGTGAGCAAGTCAGAAGCAAAAGACGATTTTTAAATTTTTTGGGGCAAAACACAGCATGAGCTACAATTGGCTTTTTTTCCCAGGTATTTTCCTATAAATTTCCTATAAACAAGCGTGTTTGGAAAAAAAAGGCACCAGAGCAAAAGCTTAATTAATTTTTTTTAAGTCTAAGAAAATACAGTTTAAAAAAAAAAAACCTAGGGAAAAACGAAAAAAAAAAGAATAGTTTTTAAAAGCCATTTCTGAAATGGCACCAATTTGGAGCAGGATTTCTGAATAAGGCCTCATGCACACAGGCAGATTTTTGCTGCAGCATTGGGAGTCCGCCTCCGGGTTCTGCAGCAATAACGTTCTAAGGCATGCTATGGAAAAATTATTCTTCATGCACACGAGCGGAAACCAATTTCAGCATTCTCCATTTTCCTGCATCGATATTGCGGACAGGCTGCGGATTGTGCATGAAAAGCAAGAGTTTAAAAAGTAATAATAATTTACTGAGCATGTGCAACGGCAAGCCATGCGGACCATCCGCAGTACAGAGAAGCCAGAAGAAAACAGGTCTGCGCAGACGCCGGCGAAGAACGTCGCCTGCACACACACGGATGGTCAGTATCGCATTCCGTGTGGGATTTTGCAGGCGGAATCTGGACCTGCCATGTGCATGAGGTCTAAAGCAGAGTAAATCTCAACAGGATTGGACAGATATTGAGAGGTCTGGTTGCCACAGCCACACCTAGCGATTGACCACTGTCCCTGTATCCGTGTGTGTAGGAAGGCTGAACATCACTGTGTGTGGAGTAATCAGAGCTCAATCTCACCTAGCAAGATTGCTTTTTGCTCAGAAACACTGCTCCAATCACAAACACAGAGCTCAGCTTGTCAAAATAAATCACCGAACAAGATTTTTCTTTTTTTTCTTTTTCTTTTTTTAAAGGAAGCAGAATTCTAGTATTAAGTGTAATTTTCAGACCCCCTGATTTTTGATACACAGTAACCTGCTCAGAGTTTCAGGCATTTCTCATGTGGACCTTCCCTTTCCAGTGATACAAGCTGGATGTGAGGCTTGTGTGTCCAGGATGCTGCTACCTCTGCTAGCTCTCATGATCTCTGGCATTACAGCCCATGAGCAGTCGGTCTCTTGCTCTAATAGACACTGATGTTACGAAGAGTGTTTAATAGAGATAAGCGAACGTACTCGTCCGAGCTTGATATTGATCGAATATTAGCGTGTTCGGGATGCTCGTTATTCGTAACGAGCACCACGCGATGTTCGGGTTACTTTCACTTTCATCTCTGAGACGTTAGCGCGCTTTTCTGGCCAATAGAAAGACAGGGAAGGCATTACAACTTCCCCCTGCGACGTTCAAGCCCTATACCACCCCCCTGCAGTGAGTGGCTGGCGAGATCAGGTGTCACCCGAGTATAAAAATCAGCCCCTCCCGCGGCTCGCCACAGATGCATTCAGACATAGCTCAGGGAAAGTGCTGCTGATGCTGCTGCTGCTATAGGGAGAGTGTTAGGGCCACATCTAACCGTGTGCAGTAGTGTGGAGGCTGCTTTTTGCAGTGTTGCACATTTTTTTTTTTTTTGTATATCGGCCGTGCAGAGTATTGCGCCCTGCAGTAATTATACATACTCCAGGGCCAGAAGTGCTGGTTAGGCAAGGACAGAAGACATATATTGCAAAAACATTTGGGGAAAAAAATCTATTTGGGCTGCCTGTGACTGTCCTCAGTGTTCTGGGTCTGTGCTGGGTGTAGTAGTCCTCCAAATTCATACGCAGCCAGCTAAGTGTTACAGCAGGCTTGCGCAAAATTATTTCCTGGCTCTGTCTGGGCTGTTAAATCACCGCTGTATTGCAGTCCACAGTGCGCAGAGAGAGAAGAGACATATTGATTGAATATAGGCAGTGGGCCTTTGCAAAAACATTTGGGGAAAAAAATCTATTTGGGCTGCCTGTGACTGTCCTCAGTGTTCTGGGTCTCTGCTGGGTGTAGTAGTCCTCCAAATTATTTCCTGGCGTTCTGTAAGCGAAGTCAGCCTCCAACCACAGGCCAATAAGCGGCACATTTAATTACAGCGTTCTGTTTCTGCACTACTGCTAATACACCATGCTGAGGGGTAGGGGTAGGCCTATAGGACGTGGACGCGGGCGAGGACGCGGAGGCCCAAGTCAGGGTTTGGGCACAGGCCGAGCCAGTGCGGTGGCCAGGGGTAGAGGCCGGGCCAGACCGAATAATCCACCAACTGTTTCCCAAAGCGCCCCCTCGCGCCATGCCACCCTGCAGAGGTCAAGGTGCTCAACGGTGTGGCAGTTTTTCACAGAGACGCCTGACGACCGACGAACAGTGGTGTGCAACCTTTGTCGCGCCAAGATCAGCTGGGGAGCCACCACCACCAGCATGCGCAGGCATATGATGGCCAAGCACCTCACAAGGTGGGACGAAGGCCGTTCACCGCCTCCGGTTTGCACCACTGCCTCTCCCCCTGTGCCCCAACCTGCCACTGAGATTCAACCCCCCTCTGAGGACACAGGCACTACCGTCTCCTGGCCTGCACCCACACCCTCACCTCCGCTGTCCTCAGCCCCATCCAGCAATGTCTCTCAGCGCAGCGTCCAGACGTCGCTAGCGCCACTGTTTGAGTGCGAGCGCAAGTACGCCGCCACGCACCCACACGCTCAAGCGTTAAACGTGCACATTGCCAAATTGATCAACCTGGAGATGCTGCCGTATAGGCTTGTGGAAACGGAGGCTTTCAAAAGCATGATGGTGGCGGCGGCCCCGCGCTACTCGGTTCCCAGTCGACACTACTTTTCCCGATGTGCCGTACCAGCCCTGCACGACCACGTCTCCCGCAACATTGTACGCGCCCTCACCAACGAGGTTACTGCCAAGGTCCACTTAACAACACACACGTGGACAAGCACAGGCGGGCAGGGCCACTATATCTCCCTGACGGCACATTGGGTGAATTTAGTGGAGGCTGGGACAGAGTCAGAGCCTGGGACCGCTCACGTCCTACCCACCCCCAGAATTGCGTGCCCCAGCTCGGTGGTGGTATCTGTGGCGGTGTATGCTTCCTCCACTAAACCACCCTCCTCCTCCTCCTCCTACGCAACCTCTGTCTCGCAATCAAGATGTGTCAGCAGCACGGCCCCAGCAGTCGGTGTCGCGCGGCATGGCAGCACAGCGGTGGGCAAGCGTCAGCAGGCCGTGCTGAAACTACTCAGCTTAGGAGAGAAGAGGCAGACGGGCCACGAACTGCTGCAGGGTCTGACAGAGCAGACCGACCGCTGGCTTGCGCCGCTGAGCCTCCAACCGGGCATGGTCGTGTGTGACAACGGACGTAACCTGGTGGCGGCTCGGCAGCTCGGCAGCCTCACGCACGTGCCATGCCTGGCCCATGTCTTTAATTTGGTGGTTCAGCGCTTTCTGAAAAGCTACCCACACTTGTCATACCTGCTCGGAAAGGTGCGCCGGGTCAGCGCACATTTCCGCAACTCCAAGACGGATGCTGCCACCCTGCGCACCCTGCAACATCGGTTTAATCTGCCAGTGCACCGATTGGTGTGCGACGTGCCCCCACAGTGGAACTCTACGCTCCACATGTTGGCCAGGCTCTATGAGCAGCGTAGAGCTATTGTGGAATACCAACTCCAATATGGGCGGCGTAGTGGGAGTCAGCCTCCTCAATTATTTACAGAAGAGTGGGCCTGGTTGGCAGCCATCTGCCAGGTCCTTGGAAAATTTGAGGAGTCTACCCAGATGCTGAGCGGGGATGCTGCAATCATTAGCGTCACCATTCTTCTGCTATGCCTCTTGAGAAGTTCCCTGCAAAGCATAAAGGCTGACACTTTGCACTCAGAAATGGAGGCGGGGAAAGACAGTATGTCGCTGGATAGTCAGAGCACCCTCCTGTCTATATCTCAGCGCGTTGAGGAGGAGGGGGAGGAGCATGAGGAGGAGGGGGAAGAGACAGCTTGTCCCATGGCTGAGGGTACACATACTGCTTGCCTGTCATCCTTTCAGCGTGTATGGCCAGAGGAGGAGGAGGAGGAGGGGGAGGAGCATGAGGAGGAGGGGGAAGAGCATGAGGAGGAGGGGGAAGAGACAGCTTGGCCACTGCTGAGGGCACACATGCTGCTTGCCTGTCATCCTTTCAGCGTGTATGGCCAGAGGAAGAGGAGGAGGAGGAGGATCCTGAAAGTGATCTTCCTAGTGAGGACAGCCATGTGTTGCGTACAGATACCCTGGCACACATGGCTGACTTCATATTAGGATGCCTTTCTCGTGACCTTCGCGTTACACGCATTCTGGCCACTACGGATTACTGGGTGTACACACTGCTCGACACACGGTATAAGGAGAACCTTTCCACTTTCATTCCCGAAGAGGAAAGGGGTTCGAGAATGATGCTATACCACAGGGCGCTGGTGGACAAATTGATGGTTAAATTCCCATCCGACAGCGCTAGTGGCAGAAGGCGCAGTTCCGAGGGCCAGGTTGCAGGGGAGACGCGGAGATCAGGCAGCATGTACAGCGCAGCAGGGGAACACTCTCCAAGGCCTTTGCCAGCTTTATGGCTCCCCAGCAAGACTGTGTCACCGCTCCCCAGTCAAGGCTAAGTTGGCGGGAGCACTGTAAAAGGATGGTGAGGGAGTACGTAGCCGATCACACGACTGTCCTCCGTGACGCCTCTGCCCCCTACAACTACTGTGTGTCAAAGCTGGACATGTGGCCTGAACTTGCGCTGTATGCACTGGAGGTGCTTGCTTGTCCTGCGGCTAGCATCTTGTCAGAGAGTGTGTTTAGTGTGGCTGGGGGAATCATCACGGATAAGCGTACCCACTTGTCAACCGACAGTGCCGACAGGCTTACACTCATCAAGATGAACAAAGCCTGGATTTCCCCAGACTTCTCTTCTTCACGAGCGGACAGCAGCGATACCTAAGCAATACGTAGGCTGCACACGCGGATGGAAGCATCGTTCTCTATCCCCATCAAAAACGGGGACCTTTTTGCTTCATCAATCTGTGTATAATATTCCTCCTCCTGCTCCTCCTCCTGAAACCTCACATAATCACGCCGAACGGGCAATTTTTCTTAGGGCCACAAGGCTCAGTCATATAATTTTAGTAAACAATTTTTATACGTTCCAATGCTCTTTAAAGCGTTGAAACTTTCACCTCAACCAATTTTTATTTTAACTGGGCTGCCTCCAGGCCTAGTTACCAATTAAGCCACATTAATCAAGGCGATTAATGGATTTCATCTGCCCTCTTGGTTGGGCATGGGCAATTTTTCTCAGGTACATTAGTACTGTTGGTACACCAATTTTTGGGGGCCCTCGCCTACAGTGTAATCAAATGAATTTTTAGCCCACCTGCATTACAGCTGACGTTACATCAGCTGTGTTGGGCACTGCAATGGGATATATTTATGTACCGCCGGTGGGTTCCAGGGAGCCACCCATGCTGTGGGTCCACACGGAGTTGTAACTACATCTATCCACTTCTAAAGAATCCCAGTCAGACTGGGGCATGCAGTGTGGGCCGAAGCCCACCTGCATTAAACATGACATTACCTCAGCTGTCATGGGCACTGCAATAGGATATATTTATGTACCGCCGGTGGGTTCCAGGGAGCCACCCATGCTGTGGGTCCACACGCAGTTGTAACTACATCTGTCCACTTCTAAAGAACCCCAGTCAGACTGGGGCATGCAGTGTGGGCCGAAGCCCACCTGCATTAAACATGACATTACCTCAGCTGTGATGGGCAATGCAATGGGATATATTTATGTACCGCCGGTGGCTTCCTGGCACCCACCCATGCTGTGGGTCCACACGGAGTTGTAACTACATCTGCCCACTTCTAAAGAACCCCAGTCAGACTGGGGCATGCAGTGTGGGCCGAAGCCCACCTGCATTAAACATGACATTACCTCAGCTGTGATGGGCAATGCAATGGGATATATTTATGTACCGCCGGTGGCTTCCTGGCACCCACCCATGCTGTGGGTCCACACGGAGTTGTAACTACATCTGTCCACTTCTAAAGAACCCCAGTCAGACTGGGGTATGCAGTGTGGGCCGAAGCCCACCTGAATTAAACATGACATTACCTCAGCTGTGATGGGCACTGCAATGGGATATATTTATGTACCGCCAGTGGGTTCCAGGGAGCCACCCATGCTGTCGGTCCACAGGGACTTCACAATAGGGAGTTGTACCTGCCTGTGTCTATGAATTAAAAACCCCGGTCAGGTTGGGGCATGCAGTGTGGGCCGAAGTCCACCTGCATTTAATCGGACGTTACCTCAGCTGTGATGGGCACTGCAATGGGATATGTTTATGTACAGCCGGTGGGTTCCAGGGAGCCACCCATGCTGTGGGTGCACACGGAATTCCCATTGCGGAGTTGTACCTGCCTGTGACTATTTATAAAAAACCGCGGTATGACTGGGGCATGCAGACACCTTGACAGAATGAATAGTGTGTGGCACATAGGTTCCCCATTGCCATGCCCACGTGTGCAGCTCCAGATGGAGGTGGCACAGGATTGGATTTCTCATTGCTTCTGTACAGCATTGTGGACTATCGCCCCGCCCCTTTTATGGGGGGGTCGCTGACTAGCCATGCCAACCCTCTGCAGTGTGTGCCTGCTTTTCCTCTGGCAGACGCACTTATAAATAGACATGAGGGTGGTGTGGCATGAGTGTAGCTGAAGGCTGCGCAGGGACACTTTGGTGTGCGCTGTGGACACTGTGTCGTGCGGGGGGGGGGGGTGTTGGGCAGCATGTAACCCAGGAGAAGTGGCAGCGGAGTGTCATGCAGGCAGTGATTGTGCTTTGTTGGAGGTAGTGTGGTGCTTAGCTAAGGTATGCATTGCTAATGAGGGCTTTTCAGAAGTCAAAGTTTTTGGGAGGGGGGGGCCCACTCTTGCCGCTATTGTGGCTTAATAGTGGGACCTGGGAACTTGAGATGCAGCCCAACATGTAGCCCCTCGCCTGCCCTATCCGTTACTGTGTCGTTCCCATCACTTTCTTGAATTGCCCAGATTTTCACAAATGAAAACCTTAGCGAGCATCGGCGATATACAAAAATGCTCGGGTCGCCCATTGACTTCAATGGGGTTCGTTATTCGAAACGAACCCTCGAGCATCGCGAAAAGTTCGTCCCGAGTAACGAGCACCCGAGCATTTTGGTGCTCGCTCATCTCTAGTGTTTAAGCAAAAAAAAAACACACACACACAAAACCAGCAGGCTATTTATGCATTTTACTGGTCCGAGGCAATCCCTTTCTTTAATATGTATGCATTAAACATTTTGAATTGCATGTTCACCATGACAGAAGAGATTCATGCCTTTTCAGGATCTGTGAAACAACCGTCTGGAATTCAGAGTTTTAATATACAGTATAAAACGCAATGCAAAAAGATCCTATACCTATGAACTTTATAGTGCACACAGACTTCCAAATTACCAACAGTTGTCCAGCCTTGTTTCTTTTCAACCTCTGGGTCATTGTGGAGAATTTTGGTTCTCAACCAAGACAAGTAATACACTCGCAACTTATTCTTCTTTCTTGTAAAGACACACATAACCTGCTATGATGGATCACGTTAACCAACTACTGCAATCCATAATTCATTTTGTTTTGTAACCTATATATCTTTATATTCATTTACAGATTCATAATTGAGCAGGGAAGAGCAAGCGAAAAGCAAGCGAGAGAGAGAAAAAAAAGTGTTTTCTTTAGAGATGAGCGAACGTACTCGTCCGAGCTTGATGCTCAGGCGAATATTAGGGTGTTCGGGATGCTCGTTACTCTTAACGAGCACCACGCGATGTTCGGGTTACTTTCACTTTCATCTCTGAGACATTAGCGCGCTTTTCTGGCCAATTGAAAGACAGGGAAGGCATTACAACTTCCCCCTGTGATGTTCAAGCCCTATACCACCCCCCTGCTGTGAGTGGCTAGCGAGATCAGATGTCACCCGAGTATAAAAATCGGCCCCTCCCGTGGCTCGCCTCAGATGCGTTGTGAGTTAGCTGAGGGAAAGTGCGGTTGTGTTGGAGCTGCTGTAGGGAGAGTGTTAGGAGTGAGTGTAGGCTTCAAGAACCCCAACGGTCCTTCTTAGGGCCACATCTATCCGTGTGCAGTACTGTGCAGGCTGCTGTTAGCAGTGTTGCACAACTTTTTTTTTTTTCAAAATCGGCTGTGCAGAGCATTGCGCCCTGCATTAATACTAGAGGGACAGAAGTGGTGGTTAGGCAGGGAGAGTGTTAGGAGTGAGTGTAGGCTTCAAGAACCCCAACGGTCCTTCTTAGGGCTACATTTAACCGTGTGCAGTACTGTGCAGGCTGCTGTTAGCAGTGTTGCATATTTTTTTTTTTTTCAAAATCGGCTGTGCAGAGCATTGCGCCCTGCAGTAATACTACAGGGACAGAATTGTGTAGGCAGGGCCAGAAGACATATATTATTGATTGAATATAGTCAGTGGGCCTTCCCTTTAAAAAAAAAAGGGACAAATTCTATTTGGCCTGCCTCTGACAGTCCTCAGCGTTCTGGGTACGTGTGCGGTGGGTGGAGAACGTAAAGAAATCATACGCAGCCAGCTACGTTTAACAGCAAGCTTGCGCCAATTTATTTCCTGCCTGGGAAAAATCACTGCTTTGCTGCACTTCATATAACACTGCAGTTCTGTGGAACACATTTCTTATCTGATTGAATATAGTCAGTGGGCCTTCCCTTTAAAAAAAAAAGGGACAAATTCTATTTGGCCTGCCTCTGACAGTCCTCAGCGTTCTGGGTACGTGTGCGGTGGGTGGAGAACGTAAAGAAATCATACGCAGCCAGCTACGTTTAACAGCAGGCTTGCACCAATTTATTTCCTGCCTGGGAAAAATCACTGCTCTGCTGCACTTCATATAACACTGCAGTTCTGTGGAACACATTTCTTATCTGATTGAATATAGTCAGTGGGCCTTCCCTTTAAAAAAAAAAGGGACAAATTCTATTTGGCCTGCCTCTGACAGTCCTCAGCGTTCTGGGTACGTGTGCGGTGGGTGGAGAACGTAAAGAAATCATACGCAGCCAGCTACGTTTAACAGCAGGCTTGCGCCAATTTATTTCCTGCCTGGGAAAAATCACTGCTCTGCTGCACTTCATATAACACTGCAGTTCTGTGGAACACATTTCTTATCTGATTGAATATAGTCAGTGGGCTTTCCCTTTAAAAAAAAAAGGGACAAATTCTATTTGGCCTGCCTCTGACAGTCCTCAGCGTTCTGAGTACGTGTGCGGTGGGTGGAGAACGTAAAGAAATCATACGCAGCCAGCTACGTTTAACAGCAGGCTTGCGCCAATTTATTTCCTGCCTGGGAAAAATCACTGCTCTGCTGCACTTCATATAACACTGCAGTTCTGTGGAACACATTTCTTATCTGATTGAATATAGTCAGTGGGCCTTCCCTTTAAAAAAAAAAGGGACAAATTCTATTTGGCCTGCCTCTGACAGTCCTCAGCGTTCTGGGTACGTGTGCGGTGGGTGGAGAACGTAAAGAAATCATACGCAGCCAGCTACGTTTAACAGCAGGCTTGCGCCAATTTATTTCCTGCCTGGGAAAAATCACTGCTCTGCTGCACTTCATATAACACTGCAGTTCTGTGGAACACATTTCTTATCTGATTGAATATAGTCAGTGGGCCTTCCCTTTAAAAAAAAAAAAGGGACAAATTCTATTTGGCCTGCCTCTGACAGTCCTCAGCGTTCTGGGTACGTGTGTGGTGGGTGGAGAACGTAAAGAAATCATACGCAGCCAGCTACGTTTAACAGCAGGCTTGCGCCAATTTATTTCCTGCCTGGGAAAAAGCGCTGCTCTGCTGCACTTCATATAACACTGCAGTTCTGTGGAACACATTTCTTATCTGATTGAATATAGTCAGTGGGCCTTCCCTTTAAAAAAAAAAGGGACAAATTCTATTTGGCCTGCAGGCTTGCGCCAATTTATTTCCTGGCTGGGAAATCACTGGTAATACAGCATGCTGAGGGGTAGGGGTAGGCCTAGAGGACGTGGACGCGGCCGAGGACACGTAGGCCCAAGTGAGGGTGTGGGCACAGGCCGAGCTCCTGATACAGGTGTATCGCAGCAGACTGCTGCGCGATTAGGAGAGAGGCACGTTTCTGGCGTCCCCACATTCATCGCCCAATTAATGGGTCCACGCGGGAGACCTTTATTAGAAAATGAGCAGTGTGAGCAGGTCCTGTCATGGATGGCAGAAAGTGCTTCGAGCAAGCTATCATCCACCCACAGTTCGGCGCCGTCCAGTGCTGCAAATCCGAATCCTCTGGCTGCTGCTCCTCCTTCCTCCCAGCCTCCTCACTCCACTACAATGACACATGCTCAGGAGCGGGAAGACTCCCAGGAACTGTTCTCGGGCCCCTGCTCAGATTGGGCAGCAGTGGTTCCTCTCCCACCAGAGGAGTTTATCGTCACTGATGCCCAACCATTGGAAAGTTCCCGGGGTCCGGGGGATGAGGCTGGGGACTTCCGGCAACTGTCTCAAGACCTTTCAGTGGGTGAGGAGGACGATGACGATGAGACACAGTTGTCTTACAGTGAGGTAGTAGTAAGGGCAGTAAGTCCGAGGGAGGAGCGCACAGAGGATTCGGAGGAAGAGCAGCAGGACGATGAGGTGACTGACCCCACCTGGTGTGCAACGCCTACTCAGGACAGGTCTTCAGAGGGGGAGGCAAGGGCAGCAGCAGGGCAGGTTGCAAGAGGCAGTGCGGTGTCCAGGGGTAGAGGCAGGGCCAGACCGAATAATCCACCAACTGTTTCCCAAAGCGCACCCTCGCGCCATGCCACCCTGCAGAGGCCGAGGTGCTCTAAGGTCTGGCAGTTTTTCACAGAGACACCTGACGACCGACGAACAGTGGTGTGCAACCTTTGTCGCGCCAAGATCAGCCGGGGAGCCACCACCAACAGCCTCACCACCACCAGCATGCGCAGACACATGATGGCCAAGCACCTCACAAGGTGGGACGAAGGCCGTTCACCGCCTCCGGTTTGCACCGCTGCCTCTCCCCCTGTGCCCCAACCTGCCACTGAGATCCAACCCCCCTCTCAGGACACAGGCACTACCGTCTCCTGGCCTGCACCCACACCCTCACCTCCGCTGTCCTCGGCCCCATCCACCAATGTCTCTCAGCGCACCGTCCAGCCATCGCTAGCGCAAGTGTTGGAGCGCAAGCGCAAGTACGCCGCCACCCACCCGCACGCTGAAGCGTTAACCGCCCACATAGCCAAATTTATCAGCCTTGAGATGCTGCCGTATAGGGTTGTGGAAACGGAGTCCTTCAAAAGTATGATGGCGGCGGCGGCCCCACGCTACTCAGTTCCCAGTCGCCACTACTTTTCCCGATGTGCCGTCCCAGCCCTGCACGACCACGTCTCCCGCAACATTGTACGCACCCTCACCAACGCGGTTACTGCCAAGGTCCACTTAACAACGGACACGTGGACAAGCACAGGCGGGCAGGGCCACTACATCTCCCTGACGGCACATTGGGTGAATTTAGTGGAGGCTGGGACAGAGTCAGAGCCTGGGACCGCTCACGTCCTACCCACCCCCAGAATTGCGGGCCCCAGCTCGGTGCTGGTATCTGCAGCGGTGTATACTTCCTCCACTAAAGCACCCTCCTCCTCCTCCGCAACCTCTGTCTCGCAATCAAGATGTGTCAGCAGCAGCAGCACGTCGCCAGCAGTCGGTGTCGCGCGGCGTGGCAGCACAGCGGTGGGCAAGCGTCAGCAGGCCGTGCTGAAACTACTCAGCTTAGGAGATAAGAGGCACACGGCCCACGAACTGCTGCAGGGTCTGACAGAGCAGACCGACCGCTGGCTTGCGCCGCTGAGCCTCCAACCGGGCATGGTCGTGTGTGACAACGGCCGTAACCTGGTGGCGGCTCTGCAGCTCGGCAGCCTCACGCACATGCCATGCCTGGCCCACGTCTTTAATTTGGTGGTTCAGCGCTTTCTGAAAAGCTACCCACGCTTGTCAGACCTGCTCGTAAAGGTGCGCCGGCTCTGCGCACATTTCCGCAAGTCCCACACGGACGCTGCCACCCTGCGGACCCTGCAACATCGGTTTAATCTGCCAGTGCACCGACTGCTGTGCGACGTGCCCACACGGTGGAACTCTATGCTCCACATGTTGGCCAGGCTCTATGAGCAGCGTAGAGCTATAGTGGAATACCAACTCCAACATGGGCGGCGCAGTGGGAGTCAGCCTCCTCAATTATTTTCAGAAGAGTGGGCCTGGTTGGCAGACATCTGCCAGGTCCTTGGAAACTTTGAGCAGTCTACCCAGGTGGTGAGCGGCGATGATGCAATCATTAGCGTCACCATTCCTCTGCTATGCATCTTGAGAAGTTCCCTGCAAACCATAAAGGCAGATGCTTTGCGCTCGGAAACGGAGGCGGGGGAAGACAGTATGTCGCTGGATAGTCAGAGCAGTCTCCTGTCTATATCTCAGCGCGTTCACGAGGAGGAGGAGGAGCATGAGGAGGAGGAGGAGGAGGGGGAAGAGACAGCTTGGCCCACTGCTGACGGGACCCATGCTGCTTGCCTGTCATCCTTTCAGCGTGTATGGCCTGAGGAGGAGGAGGAGGAGGAGGATCCTGAAAGTGATCTTCCTAGAGAAGACAGCCATGTGTTGCGTACAGGTACCCTGGCACACATGGCTGACTTCATGTTAGGATGCCTTTCTCGTGACCCTCGCGTTACACGCATTCTGGCCACTACGGATTACTGGGTGTACACACTGCTCGACCCACGGTATAAGGAGAACCTTTCCACTCTCATTCCCGAAGAGGAAAGGGGTTCGAGAGTGTTGCTATACCACAGGACCTTGGCGGACAAGCTGATGGTAAAATTCCCATCCGACAGCGCTAGTGGCAAAAGGCGCAGTTCCGAGGGCCAGGTAGCAGGGGAGGTGCGGAGATCGAGCAGCATGTACAGCACAGGCAGTGCAACAGTCTTTAAGGCCCTGGACAGCTTTATGGCTCCCCACCAAGACTGTGTCACCGCTCCCCAGTCAAGGCTGAGTCGGCGGGAGCACTGTAAAAGGATGGTGAGGGAGTACGTAGCCGATCGCACGACCGTCCTCCGTGACGCCTCTGCCACCTACAACTACTGGGTGTGGAAGCTGGACACGTGGCCTGAACTAGCGCTGTATGCCCTGGAGGTGCTTGCTTGTCCTGCGGCTAGCGTCTTGTCAGAGAGGGTGTTTAGTGCGGCTGGGGGAATCATCACAGATAAGCGTACCCGCCTGTCAACCGACAGTGCCGACAGGCTAACACTCATCAAGATGAACAAAGCCTGGATTTCCCCAGACTTCTCTTCTCCACCAGCGGACAGCAGCGATACCTAAGCAATACGTAGGCTGCACCCGCGGATGGAAGCATCGTTCTCTCTCACCATCCAAAACGGGGACATTTCTGCTTCATCAATCTGTGTATAATATTCCTCCTCCTCCTCCTGCTCCTCCTCCTGAAACCTCACGTAATCACGCCGAATGGGCAATTTTTCTTAGGGCCACAAGGCTCAGTCATATAATTTTTCTAAACAATTTTTATACGTTTCAATGCTCTTAAAAGCGTTGAAACTTTAACTTGAACCAATTTTTTGGTTATACTGGGCTGCCTCCAGGCCTAGTTACCACTTAAGCCACATTAACCAAAGCGATTAATGGGTTTCACCTGCCATCTTGGTTGGGCATGGCCAATTTTTCTGAGGTACATTAGTACTGTTGGTACACCAATTTTTTTGGGCCCTCACCTACAGTGTAATCATAGTAATTTGTATGTTCTTCGCCTGCACTCATGGTACAGAAAGGTGTGTGGGGTTGGCCTACACTTTTGCTACATAAATATAACTGGGGCTTGTCTATACTGCAGCTACTGAAATGTGAAAGAGACTGTTATCTCCCTAAACTGCTGCAATGGGAATGTTACTGGGGCCTGTCTTGACTGCTACTATTACTGAAATGGAACTAATACTGTGCTCCCCCTATACTGCTGCTTCAGAATTGTTACTGGGGCCTGTCTTGAGTGCTACTATTACTGAAATGGAACTAAGACTGCGCTCCCCCTATACTGCTGCTAGTGATATGTTACTGAGGCCTGTCTTGACTGCTACTATTACTGAAATGGAACTAATACTGTGCTCCCCCTATACTGCTGCTTCAGAATTGTTACTGGGGCCTGTCTTGACTGCTACTATTACTGAAATGGAACTAATACTGTGCTCCCCCTATACTGCTGCTTCAGAATTGTTACTGGGGCCTGTCTTGAGTGCTACTATTACTGAAATGGAACTAAGACTGCGCTCCCCCTATACTGCTGCTAGTGATATGTTACTGAGGCCTGTCTTGACTGCTACTATTACTGAAATGGAACTAATACTGTGCTCCCCCTATACTGCTGCTTCAGAATTGTTACTGGGGCCTGTCTTGAGTGCTACTATTACTGAAATGGAACTAACACTGTGCTCCCCCTATACTGCTGCTTCGGAATTGTTACTGGGCCCTGTCTTGAGCGCTACTATTACTGAAATGGAACTAAGACTGCGCTCCCCCTATACTGCTGCTTCGGAATTGTTACTGGGGCCTGTCTTGAGTGCTACTATTACTGAAATGGAACTAAGACTGCGCTCCCCCCATACTGCTGCTTCGGAATTGTTACTGGGGCCTGTCTTGAGTGCTACTATTACTGAAATGGAACTAATACTGTGCTCCCCCTATAATGCTGCTAGTGATATGTTAGTGGGGCCTGTCCCTAATGCTACCGCTGAAATGTTAATAATTCTGGGCTCTGCCTATACCGCTGCTAATGGTATGTCACTGGGGTGTGGAAACAGAGGCTTCCCAAAGACATGATGGCGGCGAGACCATTTCCCACCAACGCTGTTACTGTTAAGGTGCATATAACCACAGACACGTGGAGAGGACACATAGTGCCTCCAAAACATCCCCCTACTCCTCCAACAATGAAAACATTCGTGGCAAATACCTTTGCATTGGTCCGTCTGGTGGCATTCCAAGAATTTCAACTTTAATGACACAACAAGAGAGCACCACCACCATCCCCCCGCCACAGCCCACTAGGTCCGCAGTCACCACCACATTACCACCAACGAGGTTACTGTTAAGGTACATATTACCAGTCTGACTGGGGCATGCACTGTGGGCCGAAGCCCACCTGTATTGTATCTGACGTTAGCTCTGCTGAGTAGGGCACTGCAATGGGATACATTTATGTACCGCCGATGGGTTCCAGGGAGCCAACCATGCTGTGGGTCCGCAGGTACTTCACTTTACGGATTTGTACCTGCCAGTGTCTACGTATTAAAAACTCCGGTCTGACTGGGGCATGCAGTGTGGGCCGAAGCCCACCTGCGTTTAATCGGACGTTACCTCAGCCGTGCTGGGCAATGCAATGGGATTTATTTATGTACCGCCGGTGGGTTCCAGGGAGCCACCCATGCTGTAGGTGGACACGGAGTTGAACCTACATCTGTCCATTGGAAAGAACCACAGTCTGACTGGGGTATGCAGTGTGGGCCGAAGCCCACCTGCATTAAGCACGACATTACCTCAGCTGTGATGGGCAATGCAATGGGATATATTTATGTACCGCCGGTGGCTTCCTGGCACCCACCCATGCTGTGGGTCCACAGGGAATTATAAATGCATCTGTTTCCACTTCTAAAGAACCCCAGTCAGACTGGGGCATGCAGTGTGGGCCAAAGCCCACCTGTATTAAGCACGACATTACTACCTCAGCTGTGTTGGGCAATGCAATGGGATATTTTTATGTACCGCCGGTGGCTTCCTGGCACCCACCCATGCTGTGGGTCCACAGGGACTTCACAATAGGGAGTTGTACCTGCCTGTGTCTATGAATTAAAAAGCCCGGTCTGACTGGGGCATGCAGACACCTTGACAGAATGAATAGTGTGTGGCACATAGGTTCCCCATTGCTATGCCCACGTGTGCAGTTCCTGATGGCGGTGGCACAGGATTATATTGCTTCTGTACAGCATTGTGGGCTATCGCCCCGCCCCTTTTAAAGAGGGTCGCTGCCTAGCCGTGCCAACCCTCTGCAGTGTGTGCTTGCGGTTCCTCTGGCAGACGCACTTATAAATAGACATGAGTGTGCCGTGGCATGAGGGCAGCTGAAGGCTGCGCAGGGACAGTTTGGTGTGCGCTGTGGACACTGGGTCGTGCGGGGGGGGGGGGGGTTGGGCAGCATGTAACCCAGGAGAAGTGGCAGCGGAGTGTCATGCAGGCAGTGATTGTGCTTTGTTGGAGGTAGTGTGGTGCTTAGCTAAAGTATGCATTGCTAATGAGGGCTTTTCAGAAGTAAAAGTTGTTGGGAGGGGGGGGGGCCCACTCTTGCCGCTATTGTGGCTTAATAGTGGGACCTGTGAACTTGAGATGCAGCCCAACATGTAGCCCCTCGCCTGCCCTATCCGTTGCTGTGTCGTTCCCATCACTTTCTTGAATTGCCCAGATTTTCACACATGAAAACCTTAGCGAGCATCGGCGAAATACAAAAATGCTCGGGTCGCCCATTGACTTCAATGGGGTTCGTTACTCGAAACGAACCCTCGAGCATCGCGAAAATTTCGTCCCGAGTAACGAGCACCCGAGCATTTTGGTGCTCGCTCATCTCTAGTTTTCTTGTATTAATGTCATATGAGTCCGGCATCAGACTGTAACAGTAAGCTTACAAATGAGTATGCGTATTATAGTGCAATGGATGAAAGTTACATTTTATCTTCATCATCGTGACACATCGCTCTACTTCCTTTTCATTTCCTGGCTATTAACTAAGACATACAAGAAAAAGCTCTAACTTTTGGGAAGTAGATGACATCTTACCTATGTTTTCTTCAATGTCAGTAACAAAGCAGATGAGTCATTGTATCTTCTGCTCACGGCACATTTAGCCATGATGACTGTTAATGACCCTCTGATCATTCTGAATTAAAAACTATATTTTGACGTTTTCAATGTTACATCTCAGTCATTGACAGACACCAATACATTACATTCAGGGGGTTGCCCAATGAAAAAGAAAAACAATGATATCAGTGAGGAAAATGAATTATATTTAAAAAAAAAAAAAGGTAACTCTCACCTCTACTCACCTGCTGCTGCCCCACCATTGCACCCATCCCAGACCAGGCTCTGTTTGCATTGCAGTGATGTGCTTGTTAATCTATGGGACATTCTGTAAACAGATTTTGGCCTCTCTATTAAGCTGTTTATGGGAAGTCATTGGAGCCAGAAGACCCGGTGATGTCACGGGTCACATGACGAAGAGCTGGAGCGCAAAATGGTGATTAATAAATTAGTGTTTTAGGGGATTAACTGTAAAAATAAATGAAACCCCTTTGATACCCTATTCAGATTTGTGTCATTCACATTTGTGTGCTGTTCATCTATTTCAAAAGACTACAGTACATGGACCCATAAAAGCTAATGAGGCTAATCACACTGACAGTGATTGCAGCCTGGACGCTTCTCATAAGTGATCACAGACAAAAATACTATATGCAATGTTGGGCATTCATCAACATCAGTCAACACATGCAGTGGCCTCAGCCTATTTGCCCCGAACACTCCCTCCTAATAAGGCCTAATTCCCACAGGCAGATTTCACGCTGTGAGCGTGTCATATGACGCTGCCAGCGTGTCATGCGCTGTACTGCACATGCGCGCCGGCACGGGATGCAGGACATCGGGCAACGGATCTGGAGGTGAGTATGGGGTCTCTGGGGGCGACGCCGTTCACGGCCGTGACGGGCTTGCGGAGCCCATCACAGCCATGGGCACTAGGTCCAAGCAGAGTAGCGACCAGCAGCAGTAACAGAATCTTCTTTCCTCAGCCACAGCCAGAAGCAGATATGGGAGATGGTTTCAAATGACTTTATTGAGAGGCCATGTGTTTGAACTAGTGCATTGGAATGTAGATAGGGGGGGAAAAGCTGGTCATGTCGGCAAGGGGTTTTGTTAGACTGGTAAAGGGGAGCATTTGTGGAAGAACCAGGATTTGGAGGCAATTTCATAGTATAAGCAGCAGATGTGCATATATGACTGCACTGGGTAAGCTAAAGGTCTCAAATGAAAAACAATCTTCACATTTATCTTCTTAAACTGTAAGGTAATGGAAAAACATATTTATACAACTCGGTGCAAATCTTATATGCACAAGTGTAGAAAGAGTATGAAGGGTATTTCCATTAACAGATGGAAGATGAACATAGATATGCTCGGAAATATCTCACTGCTCTAAATTTTTTCCCTTGCACTAAAAATGCAAATATTTCTCACCATTAAAGTTTTAAATGGTACATATGCATGAAAGTTTAGCCACCTACTGTACATGTTCTCCAGGTTTTCTGCATCTATCTATTTGCTTACTATATGTTGTTCACATGTATAGCTATATGAGTTGCCAACAAATAGTATATAAAAACAGTGTGGCTTATTTACTAATAATTTAGAGCGTTTTTGAATGGCGTTTTCAAATGCCAGAGTTTTTAAGACATCGCATCATTGCAGTGGGTGATGAAGTGCATTAAAAAACCACCTAAACGTACTCAAATAGGACAGACAGCATTCGAGAAACTCCTCTGTGAAGCATTGGAGGCACTTTACGGTGTTTCAAGCGGGTATTTCAAACGCCTTGCTAAATGCTGTAACAACCGTTCGTGTGAGAGTGTTCTTAGACAAGACAGTCTTAAAATTGCACTACATTAATCACAGTAGCATTGCTGAAGGATAAATTTGTCCAATTTTAGTCTAAACGTATACCACTTATTTGCAACAATTCACAGGAATTTGGCACAATTTAGGACATGCCCCTTTTTCGGACAAGTCAAAAAAGCTGTCCGTAAGGACAGTTTCAGATGAACATGTATTTCTCCCGTTATGATTTCTGTATTATCCCGTTATCCCGAATAATTGCCTGTTAATTATCCCAATAGGATTTCAATAGGATTTCAGTGGTTTGGTTTTCACAATTAAGATTCTCGACCATTAATACTACGACCAAGAAAAGAAAGGACATGCCCCATCTTTCCCACACGTAGTACTATAGTAGTACTCCATAGCGGCAAGCGTAGTTTTGCCTATGGCCATCTGAAACCTCCCTTGATGTGGTGCAAAGAATGTAAGATTATTTTCCGATGTTATTTGTGCAGGTCAGCTACTAAAGTGTTTCCATCATCAAAGTATGATGTGTGAGGCATCATTAGCATGACTGAGGCCAGTGATTGATTGCAGCGTTCATGTGCCATTGACTGGTTGTCAGGACTGAGGCCAGAGGAGATTAGCAGGATCCAGAGAGACAGCCAGCAGAAAGACAGAAAAAAAAGGTGAGGTGACTGGGACAGCATTTCTACTGGGGCTACTAATGAGGGGCACTATTACTATTGAGGCCACTAATCAGAGCACTATTACTGGGACACTAAGGCCGTATTTACAAGATCCTAGGGCACAACTCGCATCACACAGCGCACAGACACCCCAATACACCACACATTGCAAGTGATTCTCAGGTGCTAGGTTTGGAGCCGCAGGTGTAGCAACCGTGCATGTCCAGAGAGTAGTCAGGGTGAGCCAGAGGTCTGTATCAGGTGGTCTCAGGTTGCAATACAAAGGAGGAGACGGGTATTGTGGTTAGGAAGAAAGCCAGAGGCTGGTAACAGGTGGTCTCAGTTAGTTTGTAGAGGAGCAGGCAGGAGAGGAGCTTGACTAAGGCCTCATGTCCACTAAGAAATTCGGGCCCACGCAGATTCTCCATGCAGAATCCCGCAGCGTGTCCCTCCTTTCCCGCGGACATGAGGCCTGAAAATTGATTTTTCATACCTGTCCGGACGCAGCAGATCTTCCCTCCATCGTGGCCGGATCTTCTTTCTTCGTCCCGCCGGATGTGCTCAGCGCGCCTGAAGCGTGGCACGCACATGCACCATGCACTCTATTTTTTTTTTTTGCGTTCCCGTGCCGGTGAGCAGAGATTCAGCTGCGGGTGTGCCGCGCATACGGACGGCTTCCATAGGCTTCTATGGAAGCCTGCGGGAGACCCGCAGAAAATGGAGCATGCTGCGGGTGATTTCTCGCATGTGCGACCCACGCGGCAGGCAAAAAGGACATCTGCAGGTATTTACTTACCTGCGGTTGTCCAATGCATCCCTTTAGCCACGGAAAATACGTGCAGGACACCCGCGCAGATTTTGTTATTATAATTATCCAGTGGACATGAGGCCTAAGGCTGTGAAGCACAATTACACACTGAAGGAGTGGCAGGGCCAGGCTTTTATAGTGAGTCTAATCTGGAACCTGGCAGAGCTAGAACAAGGCTAAGGTATGCAGGGGAATTGTCCAAAGGCCTGGATGGCTCAGCAGGGAGAGCTACTGACTGGAGTACAGAAGGTCGATCCCTGGGACTCAGGGTTAGCGCTGTTGCCTTGCACTGTTGGGGTCTTGAATTCAGATCTGACCAAGGGCAACATCTGCAAGGAGTTTGTAAGCGCTGTATAAATAAAGGTGATTATTAGGAAGTACAGGGTTAACATGTAAACTCTTTGCAGATGTTGTTGGGTTTGAGACTAGGGCCCCAGCACTTCAGGGCAACAATACTAACCACTAAACCACAAGACTACCTCCTCCTTCCCCATAAAGGAGGCTAAATGTGAAATCATTGCAGATCATTTCCAGTTCAATATATGTTTTTCTGCAAGATCAAAGTTTATCTTTTGGTCTTACTAGTGCAGTACTTATAGTGGCTGCCAATTTAGCATTGGTGTAGTGAATACATGAAACACAGGCATGTAAAGTGGAAACCACAAGAAGTACGAGTGAACATTTTTACTGGTAAATTTTATGATATCATCAGTTGTGACAGGATGTGCTGCTTTAATAGTAACAAGAGCCCAATGAGAACACCTGTAACGTTACTATTTACACTCGGTAGGCAAGTATTTGTGCGTATGATCATACATTTGGTAATTCAAACACAATAAAAACTTTGATGGTTATGCATGCATAAATTCATGCAACATGCACATCAGTTTGTTATTCACACCCATGTGAATGATCCCTTATCTTCAGTATTTAACCCATTAGTGACCGGCCTGTTTTTAAATTGACTCTCTGGTTTCAGGGCTAAATTTTATCCTGCAACTGGAGGGTGCAGGAGATATATTACCTGTACTTGATCTTCTCAGTCGTCCCTCTGTTCCACCAGTTCTCGGTCCTTTTCTGATTGGTCAAGATGGTCACCACCATTTTTAACTACACTATGCACTGCTCTGTTATTGACCAGTGCTGGTCACATGAGCAACACTGGCCAATCACAGAGAAGTTATAGTGCATTGGTAGTCCTAACACTGCCAAAGCACTATAGATGAGTAGGTAGTCTTTTCAGGTGCATAAGACTTTTGGATTGTTTTTTATTACATCTTGTGGAGGCAAATTGCAATTACTTTTTAGAATGATTTAGATTATTTATACGGCATTCACCATGTGAGACAAATAACAAAATGTATTTATCTGGGTCATTCCAAACATAGTAATACCTACAAGGTGTATTTTTATTTTTTCCATTTAAAACCATTTTTTATACATACCAATTATGTATTTTTGTTTTATGATTTAGATTATTTTATTATAAATACAGCAAAAGGTTTTTTTAAAACTTTTATTCCTTTTTTTAATAATTAGTAAAAAATTGAAAAAAAAGAACACCAGAAATATGCTTTTTGGGTCACGGAGAAAAAAATACAATAAGAAGCGACCAAAAAGATGTATGTATTCCAATATGGTACCAATGCAAACTACAGGTCGTCCTGCAAAAAATGATCCCCGCACAACTATGTCAATGGAAAAATAAAAAATTTATTGCGATCAGAAGATCGCAATACATATCTTTGAAAAAAAATAAAAGTAGTACAGCAAAAAAAAACTATTTAAGTTTAGTATCGTAGTAATTGTACTATCCCATAGAATAAGGTTATCATGTCATTTTTGTTGCAGTTCATGCACCATAGAAACAAGACGCACCAAAACATGGCGGAATTAGTTGGGTTTTTTTTTCATTTTACTCCACTTAGAATTTTTTTTAAAGTTTTTCAGTATTTTAAATGGTACATTAAATAGTACTGTTGAAAGATACAACTCGTCCCGCAAAAAAGAAGCCCTCATAGCTACATCAATGAATAAACAAAAGAGTTACACTTTTTTTAAAAGGGGGAGAGAAACAGAAATAGAAAAAAAAGGTGCCATGTCCTTATGGGGTTAAATGGGACAATGTCCTCAAAAATAACAGCGCAGGGGACAAATGGGAAAAGTTTAAAAACGTCCTAAATACCTCATGTGAGCAGTTCATAACCTTCAAAAATAAAAGAAGGAAAAACAAATAGAAGGAAACCAATGTGACTCAACAGGACTGTAAGGGGGGGGGCAATAAGTGAAAAAAAGAAAGCATTTAAATTACTAAAAACAAGAAGCCAGTGAGGAAGCGCTAAAAACATACAGGAATAAAAATAAATATGTAAAAAAAGAAAAAAACTGCAAAGGAGGAGGTAGAAAGACTGATTGCCAAAGAGAGCAAAAACAACCCTAACCTATTTTTCAATTATATAAATGGAAAAAGGATTTGCACTGAAAGTACTGGACCTTAAACAAATAATACAGGAGAAATCATAGAAGATGATGAAGGGAAGGAAAATCTATTAAATAGTTTTTTTTCAAGTATATTCATGAGAGAAAAAGAAATGTCACATGAGGTGCTAGGGGATAAAGTGAACCCCCCACTAAATATCACCTGCCTAATGCAGGAGAAAGTACAGAACCAGCTAAAAAAGATTAAAATCGGCAAATCGCTGAGCCTAGACAGAATACACCCAAGGGTTCAAAGAGAATTATATGACGAGATAGACTGCTATTTCTATATTTAGGGACTCTATTGAGACCGGGGTTGTACCACCCGATTGCCAGTGTAGTTCCAATATACATAAAGGGGCTAAGAAAAGAGCCTGGTAACTACAGGCCGGTAAGTCCCACTTCAATAATTGGAAAACTATTCAGGGGGTTTCTGAGAGATGCCATCCTGGAGTACCTCAAGGAAAACAATGGTATAACTCCCCATCAGCATGGGTTCATGAGGGGTCAATCATGTCATACCAACTTGATCAGCTTTTACAACAAAGTAAGTTCTAGGCTGGACCTGGGAGAGTCTATTGATCTTGTATATTTTGATTTTTCTAAAGCATTTGACACAGTGCCGCATAATAGGTTAATATATAAAATGAGACAGCTCAGTTGGGGGAAAAATGTGTGTAGCTAGGTAAAGAACTGGCTCAGATATAGAAAAGCAGAGGGTGGTAATAGATGGTTCGTACTCTGAATTGGCCACTGTTGCTAGTGGAGTGCCACAGGGTTCAGTATTGGCCCCCATTCTGTTCAATATATTTATTAATAACCTGATAGAGGGACTGCACCGTGAAATATTGAAATTCGCAGATGATACAAAATTATGCAAGGTAATTAATACAATGGTGGACAATGTACTAATGGACCTAGATAAGCTGGGGGCTTGGGTAGAAAAATGTCAAATGAAGTTCAACATCGAAAAGGAGAAACGAATCTCACCAATACACACTAAATGGGGTACTGCTAGGGAAAAGTGATATGGAAAAAGACGTGGGGGGGACCAGTTGACTGTAGACTCAACTGGAGCAATCAATGTTAGTCAGCTGCTGCAAAGGCAAATAAAGTTTTGGGGTGCATTAGCAGAGGTATAGGGGCAAGGGATGAGAGCACTGGTATAACTATAGGGGATGCAAGGGATGTGGTTGCACTCGAGTCCAGGACCCTTAGAGGGCCCCTAAGGCCTCTCTTCTCCATATGAGAAACCCAGTACTATGAATAAAACATTAATCCTGGGGACCCTGTTACAGGTTTTTGCATTGGAGCACAGGAGCTTCAAGTTACAGCTCTGCATTAAGGGGTTAAGAGAAGTTGGGTGGCCCCAAGAAAAACTTTTCCACCTGACCCATGAGCCTTTAGCTACACCCCTGGGCGAGAATATTATTCTTCCGCTATATAAGGCACTTATCAGGCCTCACATGGAATACTGTGTACAATTTTGGACACCAGTACTCAGGTAAGACATTGCAGTGCTGGAGGGGGTTCAAAAAAGGGCAAGTAAATTAATAAATAGAATGGGAGGACTAGAATATCCAGAGAGGCTATCAAAATTAGGATTATTCACCCTAGAAAGAAGACGCTTAAGGGGCGACCAAATAACTATGTATAAATACATTAGAGAACAATACAAGGATCTCTCCCATGATCTGTTCATACCCAGGACTATGATGGTAACAAGAGGACATCCTCTACGGTTAGAGGAAATAAGGTTTTATCACCAACACAGAAGTGGGTTATTTACTGTAAGAGCAGTGAGTCTGTGGAACTCTCTGCCTGTGGCAAAATCAATGGAAAAGTTTAAAAGGGTACCGGACGTCTTTTTAGAGCACTACGCTATTACAGCATATAAACATTAAATAACCAGAAGGGTTGTTTATCTGAAATGTTGATCCAGGGATTATTCTAACTGTCATTATGGAAATGGGAAGGAATTTCCCCCCCAAAATGGAGGTACATTGGCTTCTACCTCACAGGTTTTTTTTTGCCTTTCTCTGGATTAACAAGAGGTGGGCTGGTTGGACATTTGTCTTTTTTCAGCCTAGCATGCTATGTAGCAATGTTGCTATGTATTGGTATCTTGAAATCGCACTTCTGGGTGCCAATGAGTGAGCCCTCCTCCCCTGTAATCTACTTACATGCTTCGTTGTTAAACTGCCAGGAACTGAGGTTTCTCCATTCCTGGCTGTTAGAGCAGGAACCTGGCCGTCAATAGTCAGGCAAGCCACTGCCTTAAACAGATGTATGTGCAGTTTAACCCGTTCCCGCTGCAGGGCGCAAGTTTACGTCCTGGCAGCAGGGTACTTCCCGCAACAGCACGTAAACTTACGTCCTGGAGATAGCGCGGGATCGCATATGATCCCGCGCTATCCCGCAGCGGGAGCCGGCTGTCAATCACAGCCGGCCTCCCACTGCAACAGCAGGGGGGCATCGGAGATGCGCCCCCCCCCCCCCACCCGCTGTTAACCCCTTCCCTACCGCGATCTAAGTAGATCGCGGCAGGGAAAGAGTTCACAGAGGGAGCGGACTCCCTCTGTGTCTCCGGACGGCTCTTGTGATAACATCACGAGAGCCCGGCCAGTCACCATGGTAACAGGATGCCAGACACTGGCGTCCTGTATTGCCTATGCCTATGATCGCTGTATAAGCGATAAGGCATGGCAGAGTAGTAGCTCTGCCATGCCTTATGACAGCGATCATCAGGGCAGTGGTTAAAGTCCCCCATGGGGACACAAATATTTTTAAAAAAAAACAAAGATTAAAAAAATGAATTAAAAAAATGTAAAAAAAAGAGTTAAAAAACCATTTTTTATGCTTTTTCTCAGATTAGCATAAAAAAAAGGTTAAAAAAAAATAAAACCCCACATATTTGGTATTGTCGCGTCCATAACGACGCGTACAATGAGTTGCACATGCTTTTGACTGTGCACGGAAAAAAAACGCAAAAAAAAAGCATTTTGCCTCACTAAAAATGCAATAAAAGTGATCAAAAAAGCCGTATGTACCCCAAAATGGTACGAGTAAAAACTACAGCTCATCTTGCAAAAACTAAGCCCTCACAGAGCACCGTACATCAAAAAATAAAAAAGTTACAGGACTTTGAATGCAGCGATTTAGAATAGAAAAAAGATTTCCAATAAAAAGGGTTTTTATTGCAGAAAAGTGGGAAAACCTAAAAAAAATGTAAGAATTTTGATATCATTGTAACCGTACCGGTCCGCAGAAAAAATGGAATGTCTCACTTATGCTGCATGATTAACGCTGTAAAAAAAAATTTTAAAATCTATGGCAGAATTGATGCGTTTTCTCTCCCTGCTATCATTAAAAAAAAAAAGGTTTACAATATAGTCTATGTACCCAAAAGTGGCACCGATAAAAACAGTTCGCCATGCAAAAAACAAGCCCTCATACGGCCGCGTCGACGGAAAAATAAAAAAGTTATGACTTTTGATAAACGGAGAAGAAAATCCGCCAAAAATTGTTGCGTCCTTAAGCCCAAAATAGGCCATGTCATGAAGGGGTTAAAGTCCATTAGTGAGGTCAGTAAAAAGACGTATTGCAGTCACTAAAGGCTTATTGCGGTCACTACTATTCCCACGAAATTTCAGACACCTTTTTAAGGTAAGATGCAATTTTTTTATATAGAACCATTTGTCTTGGGATAGCATTAAGCTTCGGCATTGTGCAAACATCAATTAAATCCTTGGGATAGTCGTAACCCCTCGTTATCAGAATGGCTGTCAGCTGTGAACCACATATCGCCACATAAGAAATAGCTGTAACAGCATAGGAATCATCCTAATAAACTTCTGGGATAACTGGTTACAATCTCCCCTAGAGCACCTATTTCGATTTTCCCCTGTCCCCCTAACTGGGCTCACTGATTACTGTGGTTAATGCAGCTTCCTGAGCAGTCTACTATATTTAACTTTACCCTTTGTTTCAATAGCTATACCCTATTTCCCCTTTTGGATGCAATGGTCTATATGTAGGAACTAGAGATGAGCGAGCACCAAAATGCTCGGGTGCTCGTTACTCGAGGCGAACTTTTCGCGATGCTCGAGGGTTCGTTTCGAGTAATGAACCCCATTGAAGTCAATGGGCGACTCGAGCATTTTTGTATATCGCCGATGCTCGCTAAGGTTTCCATTTGTGAAAATCGGGGTAATTCAAGAAAGTGATGGGAACGACACAGCAACGGATAGGGCAGGCGAGGGGCTACATGTTGGGCTGCATCTCAAGTTCCCAGGTCCCACTATTAAAGGGGTTGTCCCGCGGCAGCAAGTGGGGTTATGCACTTCTGTATGGCCATATTAATGCACTTTGTAATATACATCGTGCATTAAATATGAGCCATACAGAAGTTATTCACTTACCTGCTCCGTTGCTAGCGTTCCCGTCGCCATGGTGCCGTCTAACTTCAGCGTCTAATCGCCCGATTAGATGCGCTTGCGCAGATGGGTCTTTTCCCTTCAGCTCGGTTCGGCAGCAGCAGCGTTCTGGCTCCGCCCCCCTTGTACGCGTCATCGCGTAGCTCCGCCCCGTCACATGTGCCGATTCCAGCCTCCTGATTGGCTGAACGCCGCTGCTGCCGAACCGAGCCGAAGGGAAAAGACCCATCTGCGCAAGCGCGTCTAATCGGGCGATTAGACGCTGAAGTTAGACGGCACCATGGCGACGGGGATGCCAGCGCAGGGAAGGTAAGTGAATAACTTCTGTATGGCTCATATTTAATGCACGATGTATATTACAAAGTGCATTAATATGGCCATACAGAAGTGCATAACCCCACTTGCTGCCGCGGGACAACCCTTTTAGGCCACAATAGCGGCAAGAGTGCCCCCCCCCCCTCCCAACAATTTTTACTTCTGAAAAGCCCTCATTAGCAATGCATACCTTAGCTAAGCACCACACCACCTCCAACAAAGCACAATAACTGCCTGCATGACACTCCGCTGCCATTTCTCCTGGGTTACATGCTGCCCAACCACCCCACCCCACCCCCGCACGACACAGTGTCCACAGCGCACACCAAACTGTCCCTGCCCAGCCTTCAGCTGCCCTCATGCCACGCCACACTCATGTCTATTTATAAGTGTGTCTGCCATGAGGAGGAACCGCAGGCACACACTGCAGAGGGTTGGCACGGCTAGGCAGCGACCCTCTTTAAAAGGGGCGGGGCGATAGCCCACAATGCTGTACAGAAGCAATGAGAAATCCAATCCTGTGCCACCTCCATCTGGAGCTGCACACGTGGGCATAGCAATGGGGAACCTATGTGCCACACACTATTCATTCTGTCAAAGTGTCTGCATGCCCCAGTCAGACCGCGTTTTTTTATAAATAGTCACAGGCAGGTACAACTCCGCAATGGGAATTCCGTGTGCACCCACAGCATGGGTGGCTCCCTGGAACCCACCGGCTGTACATAAACGTATCCCATTGCAGTGCCCATCACAGCTGAGGTAACGTCCGATTAAATGCAGGTGGGCTTCGGCCCACACTGCATGCCCCAGTCAGACTGGGGTTCTTTAGAAGTGGACACATGCAGTTACAACTCCCTGTGGACCCACAGCATGGGTGGGTGCCAGGAAGCCACCGGCGGTACATAAATATATCCCATTGCATTGCCCATCACAGCTGAGGTAATGTCGTGCTTAATGCAGGTGGGCTTCGGCCCACACTGCATGCCCCAGTCAGACTGGGGTTCTTTAGAAGTGGACACATGCAGTTACAACTCCCTGTGGACCCACAGCATGGGTGGGTGCCAGGAAGCCACCGGCGGTACATAAATATATCCCATTGCATTGCCCAACACAGCTGAGGTAATGCCGTGTTTAATGCAGGTGGGCTTCGGCCCACACTGCATGCCCCAGTCAGACTGGGGTTCTTTAGAAGTGGACACATGCAGTTACAACTCCCTGTGGACCCACAGCATGGGTGGGTGCCAGGAAGCCACCAGCGGTACATAAATATATCCCATTGCAGTGCCCAACACAGCTGATGTAACGTCAGCTGTAATGCAGGTGGGCTAAAAATTCATTTGATTACACTGTAGGCGAGGGCCCCCAAAAATTGGTGTACCAACAGTACTAATGTACCTCAGAAAAATTGCCCATGCCCAACCAAGAGGGCAGGTGAAATCCATTAATCGCTTTGGTTAATGTGGCTTAATTGGTAACTAGGCCTGGAGGCAGCCCAGTTAAAATAAAAATTGGTTGAGGTGAAAGTTTCAACGCATTAATGAGCATTGAAACGTATAAAAATTGTTTAAAAAAATTATATGACTGAGCCTTGTGCCTATATTCAATCAATATGTCTTCTGTCCCTGCCTCACAATATATGTCTTCTGTCCCTGCCTCACAATATATGTCTTCTGTCCCTGCCTCACCACTACTGGCCCTGCACTATGTATAATTACTGCAGGGCGCAATGCTCTGCACGACCGATATAACAACAACAAAAAAAGTGCAACACTGCAAAAAGCAGCCTCCACAGTACTGCACACAGTTAGATGTGGCCCTAAGAAGGACCGTTGGGGGTCTTGAAGCCTAAAATACTCCTAACGCTCTCCCTATAGCAGCTCCACCAAGACAGCACTTTCCCTAAAGTATGTCAGAATAAATCTGTGCCGAGCCGCGGGAGGGGCCGATTTATATACTCGGGTGGCACCTGATCTCGCCAGCCACTCACTGCAGGGGGGTGGTATAGGGCTTGAACGTCGCAGGGGGAAGTTGTAATGCCTTCCCTGTCTTTCTATTGGCCAGAAAAGCGCGCTAACGTCTCAGAGATAAAAGTGAAAGTAGCCCGAACATCGCATGGTACTCGTTACGAATAACGAGCATCTCGAACACGCTAATACTCGAACGAGTATCAAGCTCGGACGAGTACGTTCGCTCATCTCTAGTAGGAACTATTAGTTACTTAGTTAATTTCTGTTTACCTAGTATAATGGATTTTGGTTATATACTGAGTTTTAATGTCTGAATTTTATAGACGTGTTTTTGTATTGTTGAATATACTAGTCATCATTGTATGTAGTCTACTGCAGTCGTGAGTAGCACATCTATTTTATATATTGTATGATTAACCCAGCTCAGTCATTTGCTCTTGTGCTTCTCTCTTTACAAAATCTCTTCAGGTCGTTTTCACCTAGTTGAGAAAATCAAGCGAGACTTGTGCGTTGCGTGATGTAAGGTCTCCCCATTGAAAACAATGGGAGACACTCCGCAACCCTCCACGGCGGAGGATCTTTACTTTTCCGAAGTAAAGCTTGGCAATTTTGATATAAAAACACCTCGCATCCACGAGGGAAATCACATGTTGGTGAGCGCAATCACGGCGCAATATCGTACTCGCCCGTGTGAAGTTAGCCTTATTGTTCATCATATTCTGACATGAGAACTCTTGTTCTTTATTATTCACATATGAATTGTATCTGTTGTCCATTCCAATATGGTTTGATTAGTTAGACTACTAGGGCAGTAAGATAAAGCACATAAACTGCTGTATGTATTTAGTGTTTATGAAATATTTACATTATAAGAACATTTATTAAGAATGACGCATTTTGACTAATTCACAATAGTGGCATGCCGGAAAAATCTAACCAAGATATGCTTTGCTGGGTTATAGGAGCAGCTGCTGTTTCAAATGAATAACATATTTTTTTCTCACATATATTCTGTGGTTGTAAGCGGCAAGTATGTGACCTAGAAAATAAGTTATGACCTACATAATGCATGTAGCTTTAAATGAATGAAAAGTTTGTTTTCTTCATAGTAAAGTTGCTTGTACCTTAAATTTTGAATAAACTTTTCCAAACAAAGTAGAGTAATACAATGTGTATATAATGTGATGCAATGTAACTTTTCAAGCGAAGTGTCATTAAAAATAAGTCTCATAATAGTGAATGGATGAAGAGTCTTGCAAAATATTGTATTGTGATGTATTCAGTAGATACTTGCATTTGTTTCATAGTGCTGCAAAGCACATTTGCTCTCATTGAAATCCATTTACTATCTACGAAAGTTCAGATTTGATACCGTGTATTTACAGCCGCGGTATCCATACCTTTCAAAAGTCATCACATATACATCTCACACAGCCAACCAGCAGCTTAAGGGCTCCTGCACACAAGCGGAAATTCTGCGGTGGGATTTCCCGCGGAATTACCGCCGCTAAAAGTTCCCATAGGATTGCCTTAACAAACGCAATCCTATGCAGATGGCCGCGATTTGGCCGCGCGAACAAATCGTGGCATGCTTTATTTCTGTGCCCGGCCGCCGGCTCCGGTCTGCGCATGCGCCGGCTGCCCGGCAAGCCGGCACATCAAACAGCCAGAGACACGGGCGCGGATGAGTACACGCCACTCTCTGCAGGCGCTCGGGTCGGGTCCCGCGGCGAGAATCCTCGTAGCCGGATCCGACCCGCTCGTCTGCAGGCGGGCTAACAAAGAGCAAAAATGCTGAAACAGTTCTGTCTACAGATGAGTGTGCCTAGCTTGGCAGATAACCAATATATGTTTCAAGAATCTTTAAAGGCTATGAACAACTTTGAGAGCAATTTTTTTTAACCCAAATCCTTGTATTTTGGGCTGAAAATCAGTTTTGCAACACTATTTAATTGAAAATCTTGCACTATTTAGCCATTGCAGGTCCTACATATCACTGTATACAGTAAACTGCAGACTGACTTTCCCTCCAGATCTATCAGCAAAGCTGGACTGACAGTTTCTCTCTCCTATCTCTCTTCTCCTGACCATTCTTATAGGTAATTTATGACCTAGTCAGAAGCTGCAGGAGCCAAATGGTGCAACATTTTTAATAAATTCCTAAAGCAGAAATTAATTTCAGCCGAAAGTACATGCATTTAAGTAAAAGAAGAAGAATTTGTGCGAAAGGTGTCCATAGCCTTAAAGGCGTTGGACGCTGACTTACAGAGTAGTCACCTGCAGGGGGCACTAAAGAGTGAGTTTCTCCTTCTAAAAAAGATGAATTTTTCATGCATTCCCCAGGAAGCATTGCCCTAAATATTCTAGCTACAGTAGATCTCCCCAAAGAGAATCGGTTCTTTCTGAGAAGTTTCATACCTGTAAATTGGTGTTCCATTATTTAAACATGAAGTCAGTTGCCCCTCAAATTTTTAGCCCCAAGAGAAGTACCACAAAGCAGAATGCTCATGTAGTACTGCGCATATAGTGCTATTGTAACTCTGAGACAGTGCTACTGTACATTTGGTCCCACTCAGTAGTCTATGGCCCAGAAATTAGTCGATACAATGCAGTATTGCACAAGCACTGGAGCAGGACATATTACGGTATTCCCCAAGCCAAGCTTATACTCATTAACCAGTGTCACATTTTAATGAGGAAATAGTTTGATATATAATTAGATTATGGCATTTCAGGAATGAAACCTCACAAGCCATTTATAGGTGATCCTTACCTATACTTACGTATGTTAAAGCTTTGTGCTTCCTGTTATATCACTACTTATTTTCTACATTGCAGCATCAAGTGGCTACTATTCCCATGTCTTCCATTTTAATAGATCAGTAATTGTCTGTATTAGTTACCTTTCCTTACATAGTAAATTTCCTATAATGTCCCAGAGCACCTCTGCTCTATTATTTTGACCAGCATAGGCTTCAGCTGTGACCTAGCAGGAGAAAGCAGGGAACTTCTGTAATGGTACATTGGGGAGAAAGAAAATTTGTGAATGTAGAAACCTGTGACTCTGGCTAAAAGCTGAATTTTAAGTTTTAGCATGGTTTGTTAAGTATAATACTTTATATCAGACAGCTTAATGTTGATTTAACACTTTCAAGACCAGAGATTTTTCATTTTGACATTTTTGTTTTTACTCCCTTTACAAAAATTACAACTATTTTTCATTGACTTAGCCATATGAGGGCTTGTTTTTTGTGTGACCAGTTATATTTTGTTATGGTAACATCTCTTGTACTATATATTAAATTGAAAAACTTTTAACTATTCTTAAGTGGGAGTTTAGGGAGAGTTTGCTTTTATGACAATCCCGATGCAGTAGAAATAACGTGTGCTCTTAACTGGATCAAAACAATTACAAAGATATCAAATATATATAGTTTTTCTATTGTACTATTTAAAAAAAAAAAAAAAATTCTGTTAAAAACAAAGATTGTTTTTGTCTCCATGTTCTGACACACATAGCTTTCTCATTTTTCTATCTGTGTGTGGGTGTGTTCACAGTGGTACCATTGTGGTTTACATATGACCAGGAGCATAGCTGAACGTTCATAGGCCCTGGTGCAAAACTTCTGCTTGCCCCCCACCCCTTACATACGTCAGCTCACAATTCATGGCTAAGGGCGAGCACCCACTGGCGTTTGCGTTCTCCGCGGGGAAAAAACGCAGCGTTTTCGCCGCGTTTCTCGCGTTTTTTCCGCGCGTTTTTCGCGGCGTTTTTCGCGGCGTTTTCCGTTAATTTCCATTGACATTCATGGGTGCATTAGGAGAAAAATAGGGACACATATGCAACTGACAGTTCCTATGTTAAAAACGCAAACGCAACACAAAAAAAACGCCAGTGGACAGGAACACATGTTATCTCTATGCCTGTGCAGGAAAAACGCAAAACGCAAAACGCAAAACGCAGGTAAAAAAACGCCAGTGGGTGCTCGCCCTAAGGGTGCATTCACACGAACGTATATCGGCTCGGGTTTTACGCTGAGCCGATATACGTTGTCCTCGTGTGCAGGGGGGGAGGATGGAAGAGCCAAGTGCAGGAACTGAGCTCCCGCCCCCCTCTCTGCCTCCTCTCCGCCCCTCTGCACTATTTGCAATGAGAGGAGGCAGGACGGGGCTAAAGTCCGGGAATTAGCCCCGCCTCTGTCCCGCCTCTCCCCATTGCAAATATTGCAGAGGGGCGGAGAGGAGGCAGAGAGGGGGCGGGAGCACAGTTCCTGGCCCTGGCTCTTCCATCCCCCCCCCCCCCCCTGCACACGAGGACAACGTATATCGGCTCGGCGTAAAACCCGAGCCGATATACGTTCGTGTGAATGCACCCTCAGGCTCTAGAAAACATATACATCAGAGTTAGCATATATATTGACAACTATTAAAACATGACAGGCTTAAGTTATCCACTTATAATTTTACTTAGGTATAAGTTGGCGATAGACACCAAGTGATGAGAAGAATTGTCGCTTTCAAAGTACTATCACTTTAAAGGGGTTGTCCCGCGCCAAAACGTTTTTTTTTTTTTTCAACCCACCCCGTTCGGCGCGAGACAACCCCGATGCAGGGGTTAAAAAAGAACACCGGACAGCGCTTACCTTAATCCCCGTGCTCCGGTGACTTCTTAATTACCCGGTGAAGATGGCCGCCGGGATCTTCTACCTCCGTGGACCGCAGCTCTTCTGTGCGGTCCATTGCCGATTCCAGCCTCCTGATTGGCTGGAATCGGCACGTGACGGGGCGGAGCTACACGGAGCTACACCGAGCCCCATTGAGAAGAGCAGAAGACCCGGACTGCGCAAGCCCGTCTAATTTGGCCATTAGACGGCGAAAATTAGACGGCAACCATGGAGACGAGGACGCCAGCAACGGAACAGGTAAGTGAATAACTTTTGATAACTTCTGTATGGCTCATAATTAATGCACAATGTACATTACAAAGTGCATTAATATGGCCATACAGAAGTGTATAGACCCACTTGCTGCCGCGGGACAACCCCTTTAAGTGAGTTTATGCTACCATTTTATTACATAATGTTAAAATATATGGAGCTTATCTGTTTGTTATGAAAAAGTTCAGTAAAAGTGATATTTTTGTTAAAATATGCTCCCTCCCATCACCATGCACACAACAGCCATACAAAACTGAACACCCATAGATTTAAATATCTGAATACATGAATATTTACTGCATGGGGGCTAAACTAATATATATATATATATATATATATATATATATATATATGTGTGTGTATACATATATATTTATTCATACATAATGTAGGGACTAAATTATAAAGGGGAAAGATAAGACAATCTACCACAAAAAAGCGGGATCGTCAAACAGTGTTTTGTCTTCCTGGCGCTCAAGTTTGGCTCATCGCGAATCGGGTTGACAGATTACTATGAGGGGCTGGTGAGGATCCAGCAGTCATGGTACACATTGGCACCAATGAACAAATTAGAGCTCAATGGAGGGCCCTCAAAAACGATTTCAGGAGCCTAGGATTCAATCTTAGGGTGAAGACCTCCTAGGTAGTTTTATCGGAAATACTACCTGTACCACAAGCCACATTAGAAAGGCAGCGGGATCTTAAGGGAGGTAAAAAAGTGCCTTCGAGGGGCGTGGCCTAGCCGATGGAGAGTTAAGTTGTGCTGCACCTTAGCTCCGTCTGACGAGGAACCTTCCTTTTGGAACCACGCCTTACTCAATTTGGAATGTTTACAGCCCTCCATATTAATTCTGAATTGATAATGCGCATAAGAAGTTCCCAAACTGACACGATGTTCAGCATGCATAGCTTCCTCAATTCTAACTTTAATGATCGGCGTGTAGCCTATTTTAAGAGTTTAACAAATCCGCCCATCTGGGCAGGTCAAAAATTACATGCATACAACGTATTGTTTAATTATTGGATAAGCATCTTGCAATTCTTCCATCCTCCGGTCATCTGTGATTGGCCATCAGGTGGTGGATGAAATGAGTGGGTTGTCTTGGAGCCACGTGGGGTTCCTTCGATATGATTGGATGTCACATCATGAACTATAAATTGCACAAACCTCCCATGTTATTTGCATACGTTTCCAGTAAAGTCGCTGGGGAAATTTTCGCGGTAACTTGAAAGCGGAAGCTTGTCTCAGATTCGGTTCATTGTCTACTTCCTAGTTCCTTAAATCACCCATGCAACCGGACAAACAGATATATTTATATCTTGGTTGCGTGCTAAATCCCATCCAGCAGAGTTTATAAAACAGATATTTCATATAAGCGGAAGTACCTATTGCATAACTTGTAGCAAGACATTATATTTGTAGCAAGATAGAAGTATGTATACAGAATGTTAAATTGATAACTGTCTACTGCCAAGGCCCAAAATATAGGAATACTGGACTTCCACCACAGACCCCCCTTGAAACTATCTGTTTCACTAAACTCGCCCTGCTCCGTCCCACCCCAATCCCCCACCGCTGACCCTAGACTCGCATTGTTTTGTAGACGACTGGGCCTACTACTGCCATGGGGGTATAGGATGGTTCGACATCATCACATTCTGGATCCATGATGACGACGGTTGCGCTGACAGTGGGCTTTTTGTTGGACGTCGTAGTGGGACAGGTGGACCAGGCAGTCATCAGGGTCGGAATACACTGTATGCAACGACAAACAGAAATTAGAATGACTATAAAGGTGACAAATATAATCAGGTTAGGAGAGGTGCGACTTTCACTATTTCAGGTAAACTCTGCATAACTTGTATAGAACCCCGCCTTCTTGACGTTACCTCGATTCATCAACAAGAGTGCAAAGTCAGGACTATCTAATGACTGATCAACATGACTGAACCCCTGTCTTATTAGTAAGTGCATTATCATATATATTAGTCTCGAAGGAAAGAGCTACAAGCTGATTATTCCCACTTCCCTTTTCCAGAGGCGGCAAGGTAACAGGACCAGGGGCGTTGTAACACCGGCATGTTGCGTGGACATAAGCAGAGTGCACTGCAGATAAAATAAAGCAAAATCTTAGCAAAAACCCTATCACAGTGTTCTAAATACACAATGTTCCAAAACTTATTTTTCTATATTTTTTCCTTCTCCTGTTAGGTACCCCCCTTGGCTATCCTATGATGTCAATGTATACGTGTAGATCAAAACTATCACCAGGAGCCTCTCTTCTCACTCTAATGTGCTGTACTAGAAGTACATACTAGTAGTGTGCACAGGTACGCACGGCGTGGGACTCCCTAATCTTCACCCACACCATTGTCCCTCCTGGAGATAGTCCTAATGGTGAACACGTCCAGTTCGCCTCACCCTTGCGTCAGGGTTTTCCCACTGCCCGTAAGTCCCTACTCCTAAAAGGGGAGGGATCCCTACCTCACCTCAGAGGGAGGCCATGGATTCCCTGGGCTCATTTCCGGGCATCCATACCCTCTATCTGTACAAGTTAACACCCCACAGGGTGTGCCCTCGCCGGAACCTAAGGTCTTCTGCACTTTCCCTAGGCAAATGGGAAGTCCACTGACAGTCCATCTTATGAGACTGAGGCAGGCGCAGTGCAGTACTGGTACATTTCTCCATTCTTCTGGTAACGTACCTGGTTGGCATTATCGGAACTGGCTCTTCATCTTTTTCAAACGAGGGAAACATTGGTCACATTAAAGGGAGAATACACGTACAGGAAATTACATACCCCACCTCTTCCTGCGAAAATCATATCCACGGCCACTCTATTTTGGAACGCCATGGATGCAGTGGGCCCTAACTGGTTAGCTAACCCTTGCAAAGCATCTCTGGTGTAGTTTACAAACCTCTGCTCATTGTAAGAGATATAATTCATCCAATCTACATTATTATTAACAGTGACAAAAGCAAATGAGGAATCAAAACCTGCTTTAACCTGATCTCTAGAATTAAATTAATCTCGCTCCCCCCTTGGCACTCCTATTACATCTATGTGTACATGTGGATCAAAGTTACCACCTGGAGCGTCAACGTCTCTCTTACCACGATGCAGTGTTAGATTCTCACCCTCAGTGTAGGCTTCATATTGCACATTTGATTGTATTAATTTGTTCTGAAACAGGGAGCTAGTGTACAGTAGTCAAAGGTGTGTGTTAGAGGAATTGTACCACATTATAGCATGTAAAGGATATGCAGGATCATTAGTTTTTTCAATGCGAAGTGTGGATCCAAGTGGGCTTTCCTTCGAGCTTGACTGCAGTTGGGGTGGTGAACAACATCTGGTAGGGACATTCAAACAGGGTTTCTCTCTTAAACTTTTCCACATAGACCCTGTCACCTGGTTTTAGATTGTGACACTCATCTGTAGGACCTGGGGAAAAGCAGAGTCTGCAGAATGCATTACTAATAATTCCTTGGAGAGGCCTATGACAAAATTAACAAGAAAATCATTCCCCAAATTCAGCTTCTGTGGCATGTATCCTCCTAAGAAAAAGAAAAAGTAATGAAAGACACTCAATTCAAAATTTACCCATTTTCTCTATTGCCTTTCGTATCTACTTTCCCCCTACTCCGTGGATGGTAGGGTGTGTGAAAAGCCTGGAATATACCCCAAAACAGACATGATGTGTTGCATTATTTCACCTGTGAAGTGTGCACCTTTGTTTGACTCAATTACTTCTGGTACCCCATATCTGCAGATTACCTCATTCATGAATTTCTGTGTGGTTATCTGCTCATTTACCTTAGTATCCGGGTGGGCCTCCAACCTGAAAAAGACTCGAGCAACAACAAGCACATATTCATACTCCCCAACAGGTGTGAGCTGAATGTGGTCAAATTGGCAATCTCTGAAATGGGTAGAGTGGTCAAGGCAAGTGTTATATGGCCACCTTACTTCTGTCCGGACTCGCACATGGCAAAGATCATGCTAACTGGACAAATGATGCAGCAGCTACAGAGAACCCAGGTGTCACCCATTCTTGTTCAGTGTCGCCGTCATCGCTGCTTTTGATTCTGGGTACCAGTTGGGCCATCATGGGGGAACAGGGACCTCTGTAGGCAAGTTCTGTTGACTGCTCGCCATACGCCGTCCTGTGCTGTCGCTCCCGTATTTTAGCCCATCTGCTTTCTTTCCTCGTTGACTTGTAACTGTAAAGTCCTTGACATATCAAAGTCCAAAGTCTTATCAAAGTCCAAAGTCTTATCAAAGTCCAAAGTTTTTATCAAAGTCCAAAGTTTTTATCACTGACTCATGCTGTCAGCATCTATTCTTCTTTCTTCCACGGCTTGAGGGCCGCTGCCTTTGCTGTGTTTCCGGCGAGGGTGTCATCTCTCGCTTCTCCATTGTAGAAATCGGTGTGAATTCTCCATTGCCAGGTAGTAGTAGTAGGGTTTCAATGAGACTCTGCACCGCTGCACCATTCTTAATTGGCTGTCCTACTGAGATAACAAGCTGTCTGGCCTTCCATATTGGGCCATAATCATGAGCTATGCCAAATGCATTCCAGGAGTCAGTGTAAAAAGTTGCCGACTTACCTTCTACCACTCCACACGCCTCAGTGAGGGCCTCCGGCTCCGCTTCTTGCCCTGAGACATGCGGAGGCAGAGCTTCTGCGTTTAGGACATCTTGTTGTGTGACCTCTGCATATCTGGTTCGGAATCATCAATCCTCACCCTGATACCATCTACAAAAGAAAACTCAAAAATATGCATCATTAACAGTGTGTACATCACTACAATAATGCTATTTAAAAAAATAGCTGATCTGCCATACTCAGATCACCTATGCCTCCCCTCCCCCGTTTGAACCTGAATACCTGATTAAAAGAAGAGTGGCCGGATTCAAGGTATTACAACATTGGGAAGCTCAGAGCAATATTGGGGGAGGCATGGAAAGAGCACATTGTAGTCGGATCTAATAGGCCAGAGATAAGTGCTTGGGTTGCACTTGCATGAGTATGTTCTGGGTGTCATTTGGGGTGTGGACCACTAGGGGGTAGTCCAATACCAACTTAGAAGATTTGTCAACCATTGCCTGTACTGCTGCCACCGCAAAAGCAGGTGAGGGAGCTCCTCAAGTCACTGGATCCACCCTCATGGCTGTGGTTGTCCTCCGTGCTTTTGTGTCAATACTGTCGTATAGGTGGCAGTATGAAACAAGGTCCAGAAAGGTGCGGAATTTGGCAACGGGTGTAAGTACAGGTATGGCCTGCAGAACTTGGTAGTCTTTGGAGGCCTCCAGGCCTTACAGCCTTCTGCAAGAGAAATTAACAGTGAAATTGTGGCCGGTTGGCAGTTTTTTCCAAAGCATCAGCACACAGCACCTAATATGTGTGGCTGATCCTTCACTCTTTTTTTTTTTTTTTTTTTTTTTTTTTTTTTTTTATCTAGGGGGATACTGTTTGACCCAGGGTGTGTATCTGGGTCTCGTATATATTATCATGGTCGATACATTCAATTTCCCTATGCCTGTCTTGCAGGTGTCCCATAATTTGTCAGGAACCGTGGAAAGCTGAGTTTGGGACAGGAGAAAAAAACAAAACTTTTTCTTCTGGCTATCTATGATTCGTACCCCCTCCTTGGATAAGAGACGTGTTCTTGCATCATCTAGCTCCACCCCTCTGAGTGTGGCTAATCACTTACTTCCTTATTCTCTCATTCAATGTTTGGCAGTCCTTGGGTACACATCACAACTCAATAAAGATAAAGTCTTATGCACCACACAATTTACATTTTACAAATTACGGGTCAATCTGCCCCGTTCCTCCTGTGGATACCTGGCCTTATCGTTACCTGCTTGTTTCCTATTCCTTGGCTTCTCTACCGTCTCTCTTTCTCCCTGTAATTTATTTATTCTATATTGTCTGTGAATATACGTTACTTGTGCTGGGACTACAGGGCAAGTAACTTCCTCTTTTTAGGTCTCTTACTCATGTGACAGTCCAGCGACAGGATTATAAGGGAGATAACGGGAGTACGTGGCTAATTTTTATCTTCTACAACAGTAGACAGTTGTTGTCCCAGACTTCCGGCGACCGGGCAGATGCAGTATTAGATGCCGGGCATCTCCATCTGATTGGTAATGTACTGCAATTCTCTCTATTCACTCAGCTGGTGTCTTTGTATATTAATACAGACGCCATTGCAGCCCACCTTCACTTCCTCTTTTCTGACACTTAGAGAAATTCTAACGTCTAATGCATAAATCACATATATTATGTTGTAACTTCTGTCACAGCGGTGGTTACAATTGAATTGGGGACTAAACACCTATTGGGGACTTGGCAAACATAGACGTATTTTCTTGTGGGCACGGTGTATTGGGATTTGGTGGGCTACGCAGTCTGTATTCTTATGAGCCCCCTCAGGATGTGCGTGGCATACAACTTTTTACATTTGTATGACGGATGTATTTGTCTGAAGGATTAGGTTACATAACAAGCCATCCGCAGTAGTTTTAACATCCAACAGTAGTTATTTATTACAGCACAGGAATTGCTCCGCTTCTATTAAGAGTTCCACTTCCTCTTTTTAAATGTAGTTAGCAGCTCTTTTTTTTCCTTTCTCCAAACACACTTACGGGCACAAGCCTATGCTTCTATGCTATTATTAACGTTTAACAATTCGAAAGCAATATAGTTTAGTAGTCTGTCTTTTACTAGAAGGGATCCAATAACGCAACCTAACCTATAAAGTCCAAACCCACAGCGCGCCGCTGTGTACGGTGCATTATCTTGGCTATAACCAATTGCTACAGTTACTGATACTAATTCTATATGACCAACAAACAAACTATTCCTATATAACAACTCAGCAGGATTAGCTCTACACAACAAACAAGCACACTAACTTTATATAGGTAGGACACACAGAAAGATTGCTTGATTAATCAATGATAACTTGACTCTCCACCCCTTCCACACTACCTGGAGGGTGTAAGAATTAACCTTGGCTCATTGTTTGCTGCCTTGCAATTTCAATCATGGCTGCCAAATTTATGATTATAGAAGTCTCCTCAGACGCCGGACACAGTATGCCCCGCCCTAGAGTCTCTAGCATTTCTGTCGCTACACAGTTTATCAATCTACCCTCAGACGGAGGGATCTACTCGTGGACATTCAAACGATAAACAAATATTTGTGGACACACACAAATAGACAGAGCACCAGTACGGCTGGCTTAGTCTCACTGCCCCTCGGGATACTGTCTGATAGCTCCCTTCTCCCGGACCCTACAAGCAGGCCTAGCAGGAGCGGAAATCCCATATCAGACTTATCTCTGGCAGTCTCCCACTGATGGGTCTCTGCAACAGGCCACCTGAACGGCTCCCTCCTCCCTCAGGAGTGGAAACACCCCGTACAGGCCCTCCCGGGGGCAGCTATTGATGTCACCAATTAACTAGTACTCTCAAGACAACAGGCATGGCACGACAGACAAATAGACGGAGCACCAGTATGGCTGGTTTGGTCTAAACTGCCCCTCGGGATACTGTCTGGCAGGCCCCCCTCCTAGGTCTATTACCAGACTCTAACGGAGCAGCGTTGCCTGTCCAGACGTTTGACCGTTTCCTGTCTCTAAGGCTGTAGACTGCAAACCTGACTAGAGCAGGACCACCTAGTCAAACTACCCCGACAGGCCCCCCTGACTCTGAGGCTTTATCTCCAAACCTGACCCGAGCAGGGGGCCCCCGCGGGGACTGCCTCTCCCTTAAAGCAATTCACTGACCTTGCCAACCGGCCAGTACTCTCAAAACGACAGGCATGTAAACATTCCTTTATATCTTATGACAGGTTCTTATCGAGTGATCGAGACTTAAAGAAGTACCTGTCGTCGTGCGGATCCAAATAATTCGGCCTGGCACGGCACATAGGCGAGCCTGAACTTAGCCACACAGGTATAGATAATTAATTTATCTCACCGTGTTCTGATGATATTTTGGGCCCACCAAGTCCAAGGTCGCATATGTCCGTGTCTTCTGTCCGAATTCTATGGAACCTATCGATCACTCCCCGTACGGGCCACCAGCTGACGAGGAACCTTCCTTTTGGAACCACGCCTTACTCAATTTGGAATGTTTACAGCCCTCCATATTAATTCTGAATTGATAATGCGCATAAGAAGTTCCCAAACTGACACGATGTTCAGCATGCATAGCTTCCTCAATTCTAACTTTAATGATCGGCGTGTAGCCTATTTTAAGAGTTTAACAAATCCGCCCATCTGGGCAGGTCAAAAATTACATGCATACAACGTATTGTTTAATTATTGGATAAGCATCTTGCAATTCTTCCATCCTCCGGTCATCTGTGATTGGCCATCAGGTGGTGGATGAAATGAGTGGGTTGTCTTGGAGCCACGTGGGGTTCCTTCGATATGATTGGATGTCACATCATGAACTATAAATTGCACAAACCTCCCATGTTATTTGCATACGTTTCCAGTAAAGTCGCTGGGGAAATTTTCGCGGTAACTTGAAAGCGGAAGCTTGTCTCAGATTCGGTTCATTGTCTACTTCCTAGTTCCTTAAATCACCCATGCAACCGGACAAACAGATATATTTATATCTTGGTTGCGTGCTAAATCCCATCCAGCAGAGTTTATAAAACAGATATTTCATATAAGCGGAAGTACCTATTGCATAACTTGTAGCAAGACATTATATTTGTAGCAAGATAGAAGTATGTATACAGAATGTTAAATTGATAACTGTCTACTGCCAAGGCCCAAAATATAGGAATACTGGACTTCCACCACACGTCTTCCCCACGGCTAAAAATACCCTAAAAAAGGCATCCAACCCACCTCAAAAGCACCCAGAAGCACACCATGGCGAGGAGAAGGAGGGGTGCGAGCTTCAGGAGAAGCAAAGAAGAGGATTCCGGGCCCCTGGACCGGTACATGTCCGCCAGCGGTGACCGCCCCGAGCGGGAAGGTGAAGGCGGGAAACGGCCCCCTGCAGAACGGACGGTGGAGAGGGGTGAGAGCCGACGCCGAGCAGAAGACGCAGAGCCGGACCGCGAGGACGAACCCCCAGACAGAGCCAGCGGACCGAAGCTCCCCACGCCCGTAAAGCCCCAGCCTGGCAGAACGGAAGATCCGAGCAGCGACAAGAGGGCGCCGGACGGAGCGGCGCCGCGACCACAGACATCCGCAGCAGGCGAGGACCCTCCCGACAGCGCAACGGGACACACCGGCTCTCCATCACGGCAGACACCCGACTTACCACCCACAGGGTCCAGCAGGACGCCATCGCCGATGCCGCGACGCCGGAGGATCTTGCCGGAAGTGCGGGCCCGGCGGCCATCTTGTGAACACGCCGGACCGGAAGTGGAGGGCGGAGGGGGCGTGACACTGCGGAGAGCTGCAGCGAGTGACACCGGCAGCCAGGAAACACCCGGTGAGTCACCAGGCGCAAGGGGGGGAGGCCGGAAGGACCCTTCCTCTCCCACGGAGTCCAGCCCGGGCCCCGGGACCCCGGAGTGGCACCTAGGGGGAGGGGGGGAGAGACAGAAACAGTCTCAGGCCCAGGCCCAGTATACAGCTCATGAGCTCCCCCCAGAGGGAGACGAAGAATGGGCAGCTTCCCCCGGGCCTGCACCTGTAACCTGGGGAGGCAACAGCAATGTAGTAAACACAGGCACTCGACCCAGCAACGGAAGGGAACAGCCACACACTGCCCATAGTGCCCACCTCACCCCCCTGCCCTCCAGAACACCCCCACAGCACAGGGAAGCGCCACAGGAAGGGACACCTCATAACGGGGACCATAGAGAAAAGCACCCAACATATGCCGACATAACAAAACCCTTGAAGGGTGCGCACAAGGCAGACAGGAGATCTAACATAATGACCAGCGGGCAGCCAGAAAGCGAGTCTCTGATACATCTTACAGACCCTTCCCCTGATAACTGGGACTGGAAGGAACACCTTAGATCGATCCCAACCAAGGGAGACCTTGATCGTCTCTTCACCCAATTTGCTTCGTCACAAAAATCGGCGCTCGAGTCAATACAAAGAGAAATCCAACAGATGGGAAACCGAGTCAGAGAAACAGAGGAAACACAAGAACAGCTACTTCAACACGTGAATGAACACCATGCTATCTTGAGCGAACATGCTAGCCAGATCTCAGAGCTCGCAACCCACCTGGACGACATCGAGAATCGCCACAGACGTAACAATCTGAGGATTAGAGGCTTAAGCGAAGAGATAGACAGTAGACACCTCGAGACCTGGGCACAAAAGTGCTTTGGAGACCTACTAAACAGACCCCCAGGCACCCCAATCGAGATAGACAGAATACACAGAGCCCTGGGTCCCAGATCAACAGACCCGGAAAGGCCGCGAGATGTGGTTTGCAGGATCCACTTCTACAAGGAGAAGGAGGAGATCCTGCGCCAGATAAGAACCAAAGGCCTGATAAAAGTCAGAGACAAAGACCTGCTGGTCCTGCCCGACCTTTCGAGGAGAACACTACAACAACGCCGTGCACTCCGGCCCCTCTTAGCAGTCTTGAAGGAAAAGGGAATCCCGTATCGCTGGGGCTATCCGTTCCAACTTGTGGCCGGGGCGGGCAACGGGACAGCCATCTTCAGATCCCTAGGAGACCTCTCCAGTTTTCTCACAACTCTTAGACTTCCAATGGTCTCGCTTCCAGAATGGCAGAAAACAAGTGCCCCGACACTGAACCCACCCAGAAGCCAATGGCAAACAGTGCAACCGGGACGGAGAAGGCAAAATAACAACGGCAGAGCTCCACCACCACGAGACTCCGCCCCCTGAAAATCGGAAGGACTGACGGATATGAGTGAGTCCTTTCCTATCCTGGAAACCACTTAAACCACAAAAGAAAACACAATTCGTTGCCACCCCTCACGTAAGACAAACAGGAAACACCCATGGAGACCCCGACCTTAAGACCCCATACCAGAACGCTAAACCCCTGGGAGCCGGCACGCCACAATTACAAGAACGGAACTCTATCCAAGTGAACACTTTACTCTGAACCCGAGATAACGGACCCTCTCCTCCTAGTGGGACTTTAAACTGCTGATCCTCCCGGTGTACCCAAGGGGGACATCAGATTTCCCCCCCCCTTTTTTTTTTTTTCCTCCTCTCTCTCTCTCTTTCTCTCTCTTTCCTTCCCTTTCCTCTTCTCTCCCTCTTTGTTGTCCTCTCCCCATCTGCTCCCGCCCCCTTCCGCCTTCCTTTTCCTCTTACTGAATACAGTGCCAAGGTTTGGATGCCCATCATACAGTTGTTTACCAATTTTGGTCACCGTGGGGAGGAGGAGCTGCGCCTAGAGGACTCGACCCGACTCGGCTGCCTCCCCACTAGGGACCGCAGCAGGTTACTGCCGCAGAGACGTTAGTCGTTGATTAGTCGTTGAATAGTTTAAGATGTATATGCAAATATATGTTATCCCCATTTCCCCTCCCCCGTTTACCCTCTTGTGTGTCCTCCCGACCCAGAACACCCCCCAGAGAAGGGGATCACCCCAGGAGACTTGCTGGCTGTCACTACCTCCTTACTACGTGACCCGATGACCCGTCTGACATTTTGCTCCTTTAACGCTAAAGGGCTTAACGGCCCTAACAAGCGCAACCAGGTGCTGTACAGGCTCCACAGGAAAAAGGTCATGGTAGCAATGCTCCAAGAGACACATTTTCCCCGCAACAGTCCCCCGGACTGCGGCAAAAACAAATTCTACCACGTTTGGTATCATTCCACTCACCCGGAGAGTAAATCCTGTGGAGTCTCTATAGCCTTCCATAAATCACTGGCCCCGGTGATCCTGGCGCAAGAAGTAGATGAGGATGGGAGATACATCTTTCTAAAAATATCCATCTCTAATAAGATACTCACATTGGCTAACATGTACTTTCCTAACCAAGGCCAGGAGGGGTTTGCTTCCAGAGCTCTCCGGGAACTCTCGGACTTCGCGGGTGGGACCCCGATCGTCTTAGGCGGAGACTTTAATATGTGTATGGACTCCCGTCTGGACTCCTCATCGGGACGTTCGGCTCTCACGAGGGCGGCCATCCGTAGAGTCCAGCGCTTGCTCGTGAGTTTGAACCTGATTGACCTGTGGCGCATCCTCCACCCGGGTAAGCGAGATTACAGCTTTCATTCCATGGTACACAACTCGTATAGCAGGATAGACTATATCTTCATTTCACATGGGTTGCTAGACGGGGCACCCCAATGCTCTCTAGACGTATTCCTATGGTCTGACCACACCCCAATTTTTGCGTCCATGGGCCCGGGGGAAGAGAGGAGGGGGGCCCCCACATGGCGTCTCAATGACAATTTACTTAAAGATACTGCATGTATGAACGACATTAAAAGAACAATAGAAAACTTTAAACGAGATCACAACTCAGACCCCACGGCCGCGCCGATAAAATGGGAAGCGTTGAAATGCGTCGTAAGAGGCGTATTCATATCGCACGGTGCAAGAATCAAAAGAGAACAAGCAGCCCGTCTCACCCAACTAATAAAGGAGCTCAATACAAAAGAAACCTCAAACAAGGCCCAACCGACAGCCATTCTCCAAACCGAGATATCGGACCTCCGGCACAAAATTCTGGACATCTTAGATCAAAAAGCCCTGTGTAGGAGAGATAAACTCAAAGCAGGCTATTATGAATATGGAGATAAAAGTGGGCGATGGCTAGCCAGAGCACTGCACCCCAAGGCGTCCCACCCTCATATCCATGCTGTCAACTCTTCCGAGGGTAGGCGAGTACATTCCCCTAGGGAAATAACAGAGGAATTCCGCCTATACTACTCTAAACTTTACAACATCCCCGTAGCTAGGGACACATCGGAGTCCCAACACGCAACCGCACTTACGGAATACCTCGACCGCTACACCCCGAGACGCCTCTCCTCGGAAGAGTCCACAGACCTAGAAAGAGACTTTGAGACAGAGGAACTTACACAGGTCCTGAAGGGAATCAAGAATGGGAAGAGCCCAGGCCCTGACGGGTTCTCCCCAAGGGTTTTTAAAACCTGCGGAGCCCTGTTCTCGGACATACTACTTCAGGCCTTCAACGCGGTAGCCGGGGGGTGTCCGTTCCCCCCCCAGGCCCTTCAGGGCACACATCGTTTTAATACCTAAGCCAGATAAGGACCCCCTGGCATGCGGTAGCTACCATCCGATCTCCCTTATCAATTGTGACCTAAAAATCTTTGCCAAAATCATAGCGAACAGACTGAACCCCTCGGTACCTCGACTTATACACGGGGACCAGGTGGGCTTCGTCCCGGGGAGGGAGGCAAGGGACAACTCCACCAAGACCCTGTCTCTAATTGATCGGGCAAGGAGGAAAAGACACCCACTCTGTCTATTATCGGTCGACGCTGAAAAAGCGTTTGACAGGATAAGCTGGAGATTCATGGAGGCGACCCTCGCAAAGTTGGGAGTGGGGCCTAGGGCGCTCTCCTGGATCATGGCCCTATATCATAATCCTTTGGCACAAGTCAGGGTCAATGGTGGGCTGTCCCCCCCTTTCGTGATTAAAAATGGTACGCGGCAGGGGTGCCCCCCCTGTCCCCCACCTTGTACATCCTAGTGATGGAAACCTTAGCCAACGCTATAAGAAACAACCCCTCCATACGGGGCGTGCAGGTGGGAAGGGTAGAACACAAGATCTCACTATTCGCGGATGACCTTCTAGTCTACATTACTGACCCTCGCATTGGCCTCCCCAACATTATACAAGAATTTACGACATTCGGTAAACTTAGCAACTACAAGGTCAATGCCCAAAAGTCTGTTATTCTTAACATCTCTATTCCGCAACGAGACGTGGAGGACCTGACCTCAGCCTTCCCATTTTCCTGGAAACAGGACTCCTTTAAATACCTGGGGATCCTGATTCCAGCTGATCCATCCAGACTATACAAATTAAACTACAAACCACTATTGTTGACCCTTAAAAGGGACCTAGAAAGCTGGGTAGGAGCACCATTATCATGGTTCGGCAGAATGGGTGCGATTAAGATGGACATCCTCCCCAGGTTACTGTATGTTTTCCAAACTGCACCATGCAACCCCCCAAAAGACTTCTTCAATAAAGTACGCAGTCAAATACTTCAGTTTATATGGAAAGGAGGATCCAAGAGACTCAGCTATAAGAGCCTAACTAAACGAAAGGAGAAGGGGGGTGGGGGACTTCCAGACTTTCGCCTATACCACAAAGCTGCAATAGGAACCCTCATACTAGACCTATTTCATCATAGATCAGACAAATGTTGGGTACAAATTGAAAACGAAAACAACACCTTTGAGACGAGGGGAGTGTTTTGGATTCCGGGTAAGGTCAGCCGGGGGAACATAGAGACATCAGCCCTGATGAACACACTCATGGGGGCGTGGCGGGGGGGGTGCAAGATGTCGGTCCCGGGACCCCTGACTCCACTGGTGGGTAACCCACAGCTCATAGCAACAATATCTTCCCATAACTTGGGGTTCCTGCCACCGGGGACAGAGCCCAGGGCGGGGAACGTGGTGGACTCGGGGGGTATACGGGGGCTGGTGGATCTGGGGGGGACACGGGAGCTTCCCCCGGGCTCATGGATGCAATACCTTCAGGTACGCAGCTACCTGGAGAAAATTAAACCAGAGGAGGGCTGGAGCGAGAGCCTTACCCCCTTCGAGAGACTATGCTGTGCCTCGGAAATACCCAGACAATACGGTCTCACTGCTATACGACCAACTACTAAAGGAAAAGCTTGACAACCATCTCCCCAGGTGGCTGGGCGCATGGGAGGAAGCCTTGGGTAGGTCATTTCCCGGGGAGCTCTGGAACAAGGCGTTCCAATTCACACATAAGATGTCCATAGCCAGCAAACTACAGGAACTGAACTTTAAAATTCTTTCACGGTGGTATATGACCCCGGAGAGGCTACACACCCTCTTTCCAGCGACCCCGAACACCTGTTGGCGCTGCAGGGCGGACGTGGGCTCAATGCTCCACATATGGTGAGGATGTCCCATGGTCACTCCCATATGGCAGGATGTGAAGCGCCTATACGAGAAGGTGAGCAGGGAATCTCTGTCCCTGACACCCGAGTTGGCACTGTTGTCCATCACGCCGGAAGGCGCCCCTTCCCTCAAAAAAGGTCTACTGAAGTTCTTCATTATGGCCACGAGACAATCGATTCCCAGATTTTGGAAGCAAGGAATAGAAATACCTAGAAGCGCCTGGGTGGGGGCGATGGACGAAATAGAACGCATGGAGAGACTGAGGCTCTCGGACGACCCGTCGGGTCACGATAAATTCTACCATACATGGGCAGCATGGATAGACATCCGGAACACACCCTTATTCGCTGATTGGCTACAGTCAGGGGTGTGTAGCCCGACCAAACTATACCCATAGCCAGAAACAACCATCCTGGAGTCCCCAACCACCCCCCCCCCTTCCTCACCAACCCCCCTTTACTCACTCCCAACTTACCCCCTCCCCTGTTTGTTTATCGCACAAAATTTCACAAACAAGTAGTGCACTTTTCCAGTTAAGATTTATTAAGTCATATTGTTAAATGGATCTAATAGCAAACTGAGATATCATAAACAATTTTTTTCTCTGTCTTGCTTATTTTGTGAAACCAATAAAAATATATTGAACAAAAAAAAAAAAGTGCCTCCGAAGTTGGTGTAAGGAGGAGGGGTTTGGGTTCCTGGAGAACAGGGCTGACTTTGCTGTCGGCTACAAGTTCTACATTAGGGATGGGCTGCATCTCAATGGGGAGGGTGCAGCTATGCTGGGGGAGAAGATGGCTAGAAAGCTGGAGGACTGTTTATACTAGGATCCGAGGGTAGGGCACCAAGAGAAATAGGGTGGTAGATAGTGTAGACAGTGACCTGGGACCAAGTAATGGGAGTGGGGGTCAAGCAAGGGGTGGGGTTAGTACACTTAGTACACTTTAGTACACTTAGAACTAAAAGGACCAGGTTAGTACACTTAGAACTAACAGCTAAAAGGACCAGAGGTAAAACACTGAAAATACACAATATCAACCACCATATAAATTGTATGGCAATGAATGCAAGAAGTCTGATAGGTAAAGTGGGTGAGCTTGAAGCGAGAATGTCTGAAGAAAATTAAGATATAGTAGTAATAAACATGGTTTGATGATAAGTGCAATTGGGCGGTGAACTTACAGGGTTCTTCAGAAGAGTGGGAACCAGAAAGGGGGAGGGGTGTGTCTGTATGTTAAATCGTACCTAATGTGGAAACTATGAGGGTAGAAATACAGGGAGCAAAGAATAACAAAATCATGATAGGGGTTTCTATAGGCCACCAAAAACAATAGAAGAAACTGAAAACTTATTATTAAGGCAAATAGAAGAGGTGTCAAACCGCAATGGAGTAATTATTATAGGAGACTTTAATTATCCGGATATAAAATGGGAAGACGAAACCTATAAATCTCATAAGGGCGAAAGGTTTTTGAAAACAATTAAAGATAACTACCTTTCCCAACTTGTACGGGAGCCAACTAGAGGGAGGGCCATCCTGGACTTATTATTAACTAACAAACTAGACCAAATAATGGAGATGCAGATTGAGGGACCTCAAAAATAACAGTTCAGACATCAAATGGGAGAAGTTTAAAAACATCCTAATTACCTCATATGGGCAGTTTAAAAATAAAAGTAAAAAATAAAAGAACTACAAGTTTAAAAATAAAAGAACTACAAGTAGAAAGAAACCAATGTGGCTCGACGAGACTCTAAGGGCAACAATAAGCGAAAAAAGAAAGCATTTAAATTACTAAAACAAGAAGGCAGCAAAGAAGCACTAAAAATATACAGGGAAAGAACAAATTATATAAGGAAAAGATTAGAGATGAGCGAGCAGACTCGAGATGCTCGTTACTCCAGACGAACACCACGCGATACTCGAGTCAATTGCATTTCCCTTCCCCGCATGTTTAGCACCATTTTCTAGCCACTAAACATGCGGAGAAGGCATTACCACTTCCTGCTGTGACATGCCAGCCCTCTGCCCGCCAAGAGCAGTGAGTGGCTGGGCCGATCAGGTGACCGCCGAGTACTTAAACTGGCTCACCTAAGAAGCATGCTGACAGTGCTTAGGGAAAATGCTGATGCTTATACAGGGAAAGTGTTAGAGTGGGATCCTGTCTTTAAGAACCCCAACAGTCCTTCTAGGGCTACTCCTTATCGTGTGCATTACAGTTGTGGCTATCTGGGAGCAGTAGTGCACCAATTTTTTTTTTTTTAAAGCATCTATCCCTCTGCAGAGCATTACAGCTATAGCATTCTCAGTCTGCAGTGCATTAGGCAGAGGTCTCACCGCGAAACATTACTCTAATATTTCCTGGGACACTGCAGATCATTGCAGCTATACCGTCCTATGTGTGCAGTGCCATAGGCAGAGGGCTCACTCTCATCGCTAAATAGTACACAAATATTTCCTGGCCCACTGCAGATTATTGCAGCTATACCATTCCATATGTGCAGTGCCTTAGGCAGAGGGCTCACTCTCACCGCTAATAGAACGCAAATATTTCCTGGCCCACTCCAGATCATTGCAGCTATACCGATCTATGTGTGCAGTGCCTTAGGCAGAGGGCTCACTCTCACCGCTAAACAGTACGTAGTAGTGCACCCTTCTTTTTTTAACGCATCTAGGCCTGTGCAGAGCATTACAGTTTTACCGTTCTCAGTCTGCAGTGCATTACGCAGAGGTCTCACCGTGAAACAGTACTCTAATATTTCCTTGGCCACTGCAAACCATTTCAGTTATATCGTTCTCAGTCTGCAGTGCATTACGCAGAGGTCTCACTGTGAAACAGTACTCTAATATATCCGAGGCTACTGCAAACCATTTCAGTTATACTGTCCTCATTCTGCAGTGCATTACGCAGAGGTCTCACCGTGAAGCAGTACTCTAATATTTTCTAGGCCACTGCAAAGTATTACAGCTCTGCCATGGTGCAGAGCGTCTCACAGTACCGTTTCCTTGGTGTGTGGGGGGGGGGGGGGAGATAGCCATAGGTATCAGCGCAAGACAGCGGGTTAATTTTTTCAACTTACAGCATAGAGCCTCAGCTATCTACAAGTCTCTGTGTGTTGTGAATTAGCCACAGTTGTCAGCGCTGTATAGTGGGGTCATTTATTTGGGCCCTGCTCTAGCCTTAATCCGCCATGATGAGGAGTAGGGGTAAGGGTCGAGGACATGGACGCGGTCGCAGGTGTCCAAGTAAGGGTGTGGGCACAGGCCGAGTTACTGGGTGGGGTGAATCACAGTTGACTGCTGAGGGATTAGGAGAGAGCCACATTTCTGGGCTCCCCAGATTCATATCACAATTTGCGGGTCCGCGTGGTAGACCCTTATTACAAACAGAGCAGTGCAAGCAGCTCCTGTCGTGGATAGCAGAAAATGCGTCCAGCAATGTATTGACCATCCAGTCTTCTACGCAGTCCACTACTCACGGGCTAGAGACTGCAACTATGAATCCTCTGGCTGCTCCTCCTTCCTCCCAGCCTTCTCACTCCATTAAAATGACATATTCTGAGCAGGCAGACTCCCAGGAACTGTTCTCTGGTCCCTGCCCTGAGTGGGAAAAAACGGTTCCTCTCTCCCCTGAGAAGTTAGTCGTGACTGATACCCAACCTCTGGAAAGTTCCCGGAGTCCTGGTGATGAGGCTGGGGGCTTCTGGCAACTATCTCAAGAGCTTTTTGTGGATGAGGATGATGAGACACAGTTGTCTGTCAGTGAGGTAGTTGTAAGGACACTAGGTCTGAGGGAGGAGCGCACAGAGGATTCAGAGAAAGAGCTGCTAGACGATGAGGTAACTGACCCCACCTGGCTTTCTAAGCCTACTGAGGACAGGGCTTCAGAGGGGGAGGCAAGTGCAGCAGCAGGACAGGTTGGAAGAGCCGGTAGAGTGGCCAGGGGTAGAGGCAGGGTCCGAGCGAAGATACTCCTAAATGTTTCCTAAAGCACCCCCTTGCGCCAAGCCTCCATGCAGAGGGCTAGGTGTTTAAAGGTGTGGATGTTTTTTAGTAAGAGCGTGGACGACGGACAAACTGTGGTGTGCAACCTGTGTCGCACCAAGATCAGCCGGGGAGCCACCACTACCAGCCTGACCACCCCTTGCATGCGCAGACATATGATGGCCAAGCACCCCACAAGGTGGGACGATGGCCATTCACCGCCTCCGGGTCACACCACTGCCTCTTCCCCTGTGCCACAACCTGTCAAACAGATCCAATCCCTCTCGCAGGACGCAGGCACAAGCACCTCCTGGCCTGCACCCGCATCCTCACCTCCATTGTCCTCCACTCCATCCAGCATTGTCTCTCAGCGCAGCATTCAGTTGTCGCTAACACAAGCATAGGAGCGAAAGCGCAAATACGCCGCCACCCACCCACATGCACAAGCTTTAAATGTGCACATCAGCCTGGAGATGCAGCCATACAGGCTTGTGGAAACGGAGGCTTCAAAAACATGATGGCGGTGGCGGTCCCGCGCTACTTGGTCCCCAGTTGCCACTATTTTTCCCGGTGTGCCGTCGCCGCCCTACACCAGCACGTCTACCACAACATCAATCGTGCCTTCACCAAGGCGGTTACTAGGAAGGTCCACTTAACCACGGACACATGGACAAGTACTGGCGGGCAGGGACACTATATCTCCCTGACGGCACATTGGGTGAACTTGGTGGAGGCTGGGACTGAGACAGAGCCTAGGACCACTCACGTCCTACCCACACCCAGAATAGTGGGTCCTTCCTCGGTGCTGGTATCTGCAGAGTTTTATGCCACCTCCTCCGCCACCTCCACCTCTCAATTAAGAAGTGTAAGCACGTTGCCAGCATTCGGTAGCGTGGCAGCACAGCGGTGGGCAAGCATCAGCAAGCCGTGCTGAAACTAATTAGCTTAGGTGACAAGAGGCACATGGCCCCCGAGCTGTTGCAGGGTCTGACAGAGCAGACCGACCTCTGGCTTTCGCCGCTGAGCCTCCAACTGGGCATGGTCGTGTGTGACAATGGCCGTAACCTGGTGGCGGCTCTGCAGCTCGGCAGCCTCACACACATGCCATGCCTAGCCCCCGTTTTCAATCTGGTGGTTCAGCGGTTTCTGAAAAACTACCCGCACTTGTCTGACCTGCTCGGCAAGGTGCACCGCATCTGCACACATTTCCGCAAGTCCACCACAGTTGCTGCCACCCTGAGAACCCTGCAACGTTGGTTTCAGCTACCAGAGCACCAACTGCTGTGCGACATGCCCACACGCTGAAATTCTGCGCTGCACATGTTGGCCAGGCTGTACTAGCAGTGTAGCGCAATAGTGGAATACCAGCTGCAACATGGACGGTGGAGTGGTAGTCAGCCTTCGCAATTCTTTACTGTAGAGTGGGCATGAATGGCAGATATTTGCCAGGTCCTCGGAAACTTTGAGGGGCCTACCCAAATGTTGAACGGCGATGCGGCCATCATTAGCGTTACCATCCCGCTGCTTTGCCTGATGAGAAGTTCGCTGCTAAGCATAAAAGTCGACACTTTGCGGTTGGAACAGGAGACGGGGGTTGACAGTATGTCGCTTGATAGCCAGACCAACCTCATGTCCATATCTCAGCGTGCTTTGGAGGAGGAGGGGGGGTGAGGAGGAGGGGGAAGAGACTGCTGGCCACAGTGCAGAGGGTACCCATGCTGCTTGCCTCTCATCTGTTCAGCATGTATGGGCTGAATAGGAGGAGGAGCATTCTGAAAGTCATCCTCCTAGTGAGGACAGCGATGTGTTGCGCACTGGGACCCTGGCACACATGGCTGACTTCATGTTAGGCTGCCTTTTCTGTGACCCTTGCACCATTGGGTGTACACCCTTCTCGACCCACAGTATAAGGAGAATCTTTCCACTCTCATTCCCAAAGAGGAAAGGGGTACGAGAGTGATGCAATACCACAGGGCCCTAGTGGAAAAAGTGATGCTAAAGTTCCCATCTGACAGCGCTAGAGGCAGAAGACGTAGTTCAGAGGGCCAAGTAACAGGGGAGGCGCGGGGATCAGGCAGCATGTTCAGTGAAGGCAGGGGAACATTCTCCAAGGCCTTTGCCAGCTTTATGGCTCCCCAGCAAGACTGTGTCACCACTCCCCAGTCAAGGTTGAGTCGGAGGGAGCACTGTAAAAAGATGGTGAGGGAGTACGTAGCTGATCGTACTACCGTCTTCCGTGATGCCTCTGCTCTATACAACTATCAGGTATCAAAGCTGGACACGTGGCACGAACTTGTGCTGTACGCCCTGGAGGTGCTGGCCTGTCCTGTCGCTAGTGTCTTGTCAGAGAGGGTGTTTAGTGCAGCTGGGGGAATCATCACTATAAGCGTACCGGCCTGTCAACTGCTAGCACGGACATGCTTAAACTCATAAAGATGAACAAAGGCTGGATTTCCCCAGACTTCTCTTCTCCACCGGCGGAAAGCAGCGGAACCTAATGATTCTTTTCATTGCAACAGGAGCAAATTGCATCCTCTATCCCCACAAAAAGGAATAATTAGCTTTGTCAATCACTCTCAGATATTATAACTCTTCTTACTCTTCCTCCTAAAACAGCATGTCATCACGCTGAACTGCCAAATTGTCTGCGGCTCAAAAGGCTCCGTTTAAAACTTTTTTACAATTTTTAAAAGTTTCAAAAGTTTTTAAACTTTAATTATTTTTAATAATAAACATTTTTTTTCACAGGGCTGCCTCCAGGCTCTGTTACAAATAAAGCAACAGCAAGCTGTAACTTTAAAAGGTCTGTCTATACTCTTGCAACATCAATGTTACTGGGGTTTGCCTATACACTTGCTACTAAAAGGTTTGAGGGGTTTGTTCATACTCTTGCTGCAGAAATGTTACTGGGGTCCGCCTATACTCTTGCTACATAAATTTTACTAGGGGCCGCCTATACACTTGCTACTGGAAGGTTTAAGGGGTTCGCCTATACTCTTGCTACAGAAATGTTACAGGGGTCCGCCTATACTCTTGCTATATAAATGTTACTGGGGTTCGCCTATACACATGCCACTAAAAGGTTTGAGGGGTTCACCTATACTCTTGCAACAGAAAGGTTTCAGGGGTCTGCCTATACTGTGTTTAGCTGCCTGACACATACACAGAATGAAGTGTGTAGGGACACATGGATTTCCCATAGCTATGTAACTCATGGCACCTTGGGTCACACAAGGTGGAGGCTGGTACCAAGCCTGACCCAGGGCCCACTCACGTACTTCCCACACAGAGTATTGCGGGTCCTACCTCAGTCATTGTTTCTTGGCCTTATTATGCCACCTCCTCCTCTTGCTTGGGGTCTGGGGATCAGCGCTGGGCAACATGTATTTTCTCTTGTGTTACCACATTTACCTGAGACACTGGTTTGGGCAAAACAAAAAGAGCGTTACTGAATTAATGAGATGTTCACAGCTGTACTAGCATCCAAGTCCACTTTAGGCCCACGATTAATAAGGTTGTGGGCAGAGGCCGAGGTCCTGGGGGGAAGAATCAACTGCGCCAGGTTTGGCCTGTGGAACTTCTTGGTGGTTTATCCAGTCTTTGGAGTGATGAAAGCAACCGTAAATGATTTAATGAGATGTTCACAGCTGTACTAGCATTCAAGTCCACTTTATGCCCATGATTACTGAGGGTGTAGGCCGAGGTCCTTGGCAGGGTGAAACTCTGCCATGTTTGGGCACTCTGATTTCTTTATGTGTAATACCGTCTTTGGGTTTCATGGGCTCGCCTATGTTGTGGGTGCACAAAGACTTCTCCTTGCGGTGTTTTACCTGTCTGGCAGAAATACACTGACTGACTTGGGTAGGGTGCAAACGGCTTTCCCATTGCAGTATTTTACCTATCTGGCAAAAATACACTGAATGACTGGGGCAGAAGTGTGGGCTGAGGTCCTTGGCAGGGTGAAACTCTGCCATGTGTGGGCACTCTGATTTCTTCATGTGTAATACTGTCTTTGAGCTTCATGGGCTCGCCTATGCTGTGGTGCACAAAGATTTCCCATTGCGGTGTTATGGCTATCTGGCACAAATACACTGAATGACTTGGGTAGGGTGCAGAGTGCCATCTCTTCCTCCTGCTTGAGGTCTGGGGATCAGCGTTGGTCAACATGTATTTGCTCTCATGTTACCACAGTTATCTGAGACACTGGTTTAGACCAATCAAAAGAAGCGTAATTGAATTAAGGAGATGTTCACAGCTGTACTAGAATCAGAGCCTGCTTTATGCCCACAATTGCTGAGGGTGTGGGCAGAGGCCAAAGTCCAGGGGGGGTATGCAACTGTGCCAGGTTTGGCCTGTGGAACTTCTTTGTGGTTCATCCACTCTTTGGATCGATGAAAGCAACCAGAAATCATTTAATGAAACGTTCACAGCTGTACTAGCATCCGAGTCCGCTTTATGCCCACGATTACTGACGGTGTGGTTAGAGGCCGAAGTCGTGGGGGGGATGCAACTGTGCCAAATTTGGCCCATGGAACTTCTTGGCAGTTCATCCACTCTTTGGAGCAATGAAAGCAACCGTAACTGACTTTATAAGACGTTCATAGTTGTACTAGCATCCCAGTCCTCTTTATGCCCACGATTGCTGAGGGTGTGTGCAGAGGCCGAGGTCCTGGGTGGGGTGAAACACTGCCATGTTTGGGAACTGTAATTGCTTCATGTTTAATACTTTCCTTGGGTTTCATGGACTCGCCTATGCTGTAGGTGCACAAAGATTTCCCATTGCAGTGTCGTAGCTATCTGGCACAAATACACTGAATGACTTGGGTAGGGCGCAGAAGGCTTTCCCATTGCGGTGTTGAGCTATGTGACACCTACACTGAATGAATTGTGTGGGGACACATGGATTTCCCATTGCTATGTAACTCTTGGCACCTTGGGTCACACAAGGTGGAGGCTGGGACCGAGCCTGAGCCTGGGTCCACTCACATGCTTCACACACAGAATATTGCGGGTCCTACCTCGGTCATGGTTTCTCTTGGTTATTATGCCACCTCCTCCTCCTGCTTGAGGTCTGGGGATCTGCGTTGGTCGGCATGTATTATCTCTCGTGCTGCAATTTACCACAGTTCTCCAAAATACTGGATTGGAGCATTCACAGGAAGTGTTAGTGATTTCATGAGACTTTCACAAGGTCACTGTATACCTGTGGTGGTTACTTTGGCAACACCTCCTACTTCAAACCAATCTTTGGTGTTAGCATGCGCTGCTGCATTGTGGAGATGTGTAGAAGTGCTGGCATCTGAGTCCCCTTTATGCCCACATTTGCGGCACCTGACAATTTTGTGACGGAGGTGGCACGGGATTAGAATAATGATTCTACGTCAATTCTCAACAGCATTGTGGGCTATCACCCACACTTTCAAAGAGGGTTGCTGCCTGGCCCTGCCAACCCTCTGCAGCGTGTGTCGCCGGTTTCTCCTCATCGCAGGCACACTTATAATTCGACATGATGGTGGTGTGGCTATGAAGCGAGAGTGTGGCATGAGGGCAGCTGAAGGCTGCACAGGAAAAATTTATGTGTGTTGTGGATTCAGGGTCATGCGGGGGGTTGGACAGCAATGCCAGCATGTAACCCAGGAGAAGAGGCAGCAGTGTCACCCGCAGGCAGTGATTGTCCTTGGTTGCAGCTAGTGTGGTGCTTAGCTAAGATGTGCCAGCGCGTGTGCCTTGATAATGAGGGTTTGTCCCAAGTAAATAGTTAGAGGGGTGACCGCCAGGCTCTTGCCCTCATTTTGGCTTAATAACGGGACCTGGGAGCCTCAGATGCAGCCATGCATACTGCCCCTTCCCTTCCCTATCCGTTTCTGTGGTGTTTCCAATACTTTCTGATGTTTTCAGGTGTTCCACAAATCATCCCCTATGCAGAGCATCGGTCCCATGACTTTCAAAATGCTCGAGTCCCCCATTGACTTCAATGGAGTTCGTTACACAAAACGAGCTCTCGAGCATTACGAAAAGTTCAACTCAAGTACTGAGCAACCGAGCATTTCGGTGCTTGCTCATCTCTAGAAAAGATCAAAATTGCCAAGGAGGAGGCAGAGAGATTGATCGCTATAGAGAGCTAAAATAACCCTAAACTATTCTTCACTTATATAAATAGTAAAAGGATTTGCACTGAGAGCACTGGAACTTTAACAAATAATGCAGGGGAAACCATAGAAGGCGATGGGGGGAAGACAAATCAATTAAATAAAATAATTTCTTTTCAAGTGTATTCACGAATAAAAAAGAAATGTCACATAAGATGCTGTGATAGACATGATGATTGGTTGGTGTAAAATGTCTATCGATTTGCACTAGACGTATTATGTGTGTTTTGTGACTTCAGCCTAAGGTGGAACTCTGCTGCATAAGGAAAGAGTTAAATCACAGTGTTATGTTATTGCTTGAGTGTTTTCCCAGTCCTCCCCATCCCCCACACACAGAATCTTCTTGAACAAAGGGATATCTACTTTCACTTTCAGATTTGGACACATGTTAAAGACAAAGGCTTCTACTTGAGAGAGGTGGGGAGAAGGGGAGGCGGGGGATTCTATATGATCCGACAAATGAGAATCCTATATGTTACTGATGTAACCTGTTGCACGCCCATTGTGTGTCTGTACAATAAAAGGCCCTGTCTGGCTGTTTCTGGGCAGAGAGCCATTTTGGATATGAGGCTGATAGCTTGTGTCTAATTTGCTCCACGATGAAGTGTGCACACGATACAATTAGGAAAGCGACAAAATACCCCAAAAGCCTGCTGGAGAAAACTATAATCCAGATCAGTGGAGTCCCTGGGTGAGCGAGTGGATCTGTGAGGTCACAGCCTGGAACGTACAGAGATCGGCAGATGGCACGCAGAACTCAGGGGCCCGAAAATCTACAGAACATGGTAAGATTGCTTTATGTAAATCTACCGATGTGAGCTGGGTTCTGACTGCTTTTCTGCCTGTTCCTGATCCAGACTGGACCTTCACTGAAAGACAGGTAATAACTCTAGTTCTGTCCACTCGGAAAAATCACCATGTTACCTGTCTAGGGGTATTTTGTACGCTGTGTCTGCTATGTCTGAGACGGTTAAAAATTGTGTATGCAAGACCAAGAGATAAATTCTGTGAGGGTTAATGTGTCAGGAGGGCGGACTCGGCTGTTTAAGTCTGAGGGAACACGCCAGTGACACGTGCTCCTAGGTAAAACTAGTGTGAGGTTAGGAAGATTTATGATACGTATACTTACCTTTATGATTGAGCGTGTTATGTTCTCATATATGGAAAGGTATTTACGGGTGAATATAGCCGTGGTGTGACGGCTGGCTCCAGAAACTCTTGGTCATTGAAAATAATCGTCAGTCTCTGTGTATAGCTAAATGTCCTGTCTAGGACGTGTACAGGAAGTGCTCTTCGGGATTGCTAGTAGACCTTGGGTTGATATAAAGGTGGATGAGATATATATATACCTTGAGCCGTTGTGGGTATTCTCCAGTAATCCCGTCTGTCTGCTATTATAGAAAGAATGTGCAGTGTTTATTATTGCGGGGAGGGGTGCTGATAAGAGAGTGAACTGAAAGCTTTTTTCAATTAACCCTTTCTGTTTCCTTTGTCTTTTCTGAGTGGGAAAGAGAGGTTATATGGGAAGGATTTGAAGAAAGCAGATTTTACAAAAGGAACACTTCGAAGTTTCTGGACACAGTATAGAATAGAATAAGCAGGCAGAATAGAATGAGGGATCAGTACAGGATGTTTTGGAATATGCAAAACATGTAGAAATGTTATACAAAGAGAAGGATCAGGAAAAGTTGCAGAAAGGAATGTTAGGTCATGGACAGATAAGCAGAAATGAGTATGGATAGGTAAGATAGACTGTAGAAAGTTTTCAGAAGATGAGCAGGAAGCCCAGCAGAAAGAAAGGTGTTTTTAGATTGCTAGGAGGAGGTATAACGTAATTAAGAGATTGAAGAGGAGAAAGCATGTAGGGGGGTATGTGTATTGCTTATGAACAATGTAATGCCTTTGTGTTGACGACAGCCCCTCCCTGTAATGGCGGCCGCGCTTGCAATGTTTACAATCCAACATAGTGTGACTCTGCAGTAAATGTAGTGAGGCCTGCCCCCACCCTGAAGTTACTTCCCCCCATGTGCTCACTTTCAGGGTGTGTGATGTTACTTCCGGTCCCTCCCCATCCGGGACAGGACCTGGCCCCGCCCCTTCCTCCTCCAGCGGCCATCTTGCCTCACCTGGAAGTGCTGCTACTCCTGGGCCCGCCCATTCCTCCAGCGGCCATTTTGCCTCACCTGGGAGATCTGTAGCCCCGCCCCTTTCTGCCTCTGGCGGCCATTTTGCTGCATTTGGGAGGCCTATATTCCCCAATGCCACTGTATCCAATGCTAACATCATGATTGTCTGAAGTAAGGTTTTGTTTGACCAGACTTTGTTACGCTCCAAGATGTGGCCACTTTGGATGTGTGATAAGTTCAGGGAAACAAACCTTTGTGAAGATGCAGCTTGGGACATAGTAGATGACTAAGCTGGTTTATAGTGTATGGAAGATTGGAGTTGATGCATGGGGGGCAGAGACCAGGAATACATGACAGGGGACGCTCTCTCATGTTCCCAGGGGCTCTGTTTTCCACTGCCCGCTTCTCCAATGGATGCTCAGACAGATGATGTTATGGAAGGCTCCTACAGATGAAATAATTTCCCTATAGTCACCCAGCAAACTTTTTTCATGCAATTTGGTGAAGTAATTTTACTTTTTATGTGAAGAAAGAGGGACTGAATTGCCCAGAGTAGGATGTTAATTCATCCATATTCTTTAGTTTTTCTTTAAGTCTTTTGTATATTCTAGTGTCAGTTTACACTGAAGCTATAATTATATTCCGACAGGAGAGTAAAAGCTAAACGCTGGCCATACCCTGAAATACTATTACACCGGGTGATGTAAAATTTGAATTGTGTGGCGCCCCCTTGTGTTAAAAAATGCTAACTGCAACCTGAAAAAAAAAAAAAAAAAAAATCTAAAGGATATTTTCGCTCAGACTTCGCTGCATACAATGTCATCTTGACCTACAAAGTGCTTGTTTTTGTGCCTCTTGGTTTAGTAGTTTGAACGCAATGACTCTTTTTCCATTGAGTATTCCGGTTCAAAAGGGGGGAGGCATAGGTGATCTGGGTCATAGATGATCTAGGTGTTGTAGATCAGCTATTGGGTTTGAAAAAATAAATAAATAAATGAAATAAGATAACAAGATTCTGAGCCATGTGAAATAGAACATCAGAACGATTATTTAGTACTAATACAGTAAGAAACTGCAGGTATGCAAACAGTTACCAGAACCTCTGTTGATAATGCATATGTTGAGCTTTTTGCAGATGGTACCAGGGTGAGGACTGATGACTCCACATCGGATATGCAGTGGTCACACAACAAGATGTCCTAGAAGCAGAAGATCTGCCTCCGCATGTCACAGTACAAGAAGCGGAATTGAAGGCCCTCACTGAGGCGAGTAGAGTGGTGAGAGGTAAGACTGCAACCCTTTACACTGACTCCTGGTATGCATTTGGCATAGCTCATGATTACGGCCCAATATGGAAGGCCAGACAGTTTTTTTACCTTAGCAGGACAACCAATTGAGAATGGTGCAGCGGTACAGAGTCGCATGGAGGCCCTACTTCTACCTGACAAAGTTGAGAGTTCGCACCGATTCCTACACTGGAGAGGCGAGAGACGACACCCTCGCTGACAGCATAGCAAAGGCAGCAGCCCTCAAGCCGTGGAAGAAAGAAGAAAGATACTGACAGCATGAGTCAGTGGTAAAAAACTTTGGACATTGACAAAAATTTGGACTTTGATATGCTAAAAGACTTTTACAGTTACAAGCCAGCAAGGAAGAAAAGAATAAATGGACTAATATGGGAGCAGCAGAAACAGGACAGCGTGTGGTGAACGGTCAACAGCACTTGCCCACCACAGTTCCTGTATCCCATGATGGCCCAGCTGATGGACGCAAAGACCCACCTAGTAAAGCAGCACTGCCGACGACGCTTGAAAGAGGTTGGGCGACTTCTGGGTTCTCTGTAGCTGCTGCATCATTTGTCCGGTTTAGCATGATCTATGCCATGGGTAAGTCAGGGCAGAAGTAAATTTGCCACACCACACTTGCCTGGACCACTCTACCCATTTCAGGGATTGCAAATTGACTACGTTCAGCTCCCACTTGTTGGGAAGTATGAATACGTGCTTGTTGTTGTTGATGTCTTTGCAGGTTGGAGGCCGACCCTGTTACCAAGGTAAACAAGTAGGTAACCGCAAAGAAGCTCATGAACGAGGTAAACTGTGAATATGGGGTACCAGAAGTGATTCAGAGTCAGACAGAGGTATAAACTTCGCAGGTGAATGTAACATGTCATGTCTGCTCTGGGTGTATCCCAGGCCTTTTACATACTGTACCACCTTTAGAGTAGTGGAAAGGTGGAGAGACGTAGTGGCACGCTAAAAAGTAAGATACTTAAAAATGACGCCACTTTGGAAAGACTGTCATCCAATAGCCTTATACAGTGTTAGATATGAACCCAGGGGGGATTATACATTATCTCCCTACGAGATTGTTTGGGCTAGCCCCAAGGCTAGGTCGTTACTATCCTCAGTAGTTACAATTACAATCTGATGTGTTGACTGAGTATGTGATTTCCGTTGTTAAAGAACTAACCAAAGCCTATGCACAGGTGTTCTCTTCCAGACTCAGAGGCAGACACTGGGACACATATCTTGCAGCCTGGGGATTGGGTGTGCGTCAAGAAGTTCCCCAGGAAGCACCCTCTTGAGCCCCGATTTGATGGCCCCTACCAGGTGCTTCTGACTACTGCCACAGCTGTGAAACTAGCCAAAAGACTTTCATGGATCCATGCTTCATACTGTAAGAAAGCTTCAGATCCGGGAGACCAGTCTTAGTTGTGCCGAGGACATTACTCTGGTTAGGGCTAGTGAGAGAGGAGGGTGGCAACTGGAATCCTTAGTCGGAAGAATATGAGGGTATGGTTACCTTCTAGTATAACTCGTCCAATGCTCAAGTAGCCGCATATTCCTTCGACTATTGTACTGTGGTCCCGTGTCTAGGCGCAAGATCCCACCGCAGGCCAGATTTAGCTCAGTCCAGCTGGTTATATGACTTATATACCCGGGGAATACAATATGTTTGCGCCACTGATAACGTCTGGGGAGAAGACTGCCGTTATTGGGGATTAGTGGGATGTAACACAGGAATAGACTGGTCCTATAAACCGCGAAGTGCCTTAAATAAGAAAGATAGGAGCGGGAAATCCCTAATTAGTCGTATAACCCTCCTTGAGAATAATAAAGGACAGCAGGTATTGGAAGGCTGAACTTAGTATGTTGCTTGGTTTTAATGCGGTTTTTACATTAACCATGGGAGATCCAAGCCCGGGGGACGGGGAGACTTATAGTCTGGGGACATACCGGTACGGGAGGACAGATCCCTTAGGGAAGTTTAAAATAAGGGGTATGGTAGATGCAGCCGAATGGAAGCCTTCACTTAGTCCCGTGCCCATAATTAACCCCCTCCGCCGTAAGATAAAGACCTTGACGAACATGATGATCATAGCCGACCCTACCTTTTGAGGACACCTTGACAGTAGCGACTGGCTACTCTGACCAGAATCTCTGGTTGGAGTTGATGAGGTACAATGCTAACAGGAGCAACAAGTCTAACTGTTGCGTGTGCGGTAGTGCCCGACCACACTCGGGGATGGTCCCCCTAAATCTCCCTGTAGATGCTGAAGAGTGGTTTATTAGTCTCTTCACGAACATTTCCGCTAATTACACTGTCCGTGAGAGATGGAAGGAGGAATACTCTATAACTACTTAAGTGTTTTGCACCGGAGAGAGTGTTACTGACTACCCTGGAAACTACACCTGCCGGGCAATTAGGCAGGGTAGAGGGAGATTTTTGGGGAACTCAGCAATATTTCCCTTGTTTAAAAAAGATGAAGAGCCAGTTCCGATAATGCTAACCACATACGCTACCAAAGAAAAGGAGAAATGTACTAGTACTGCGGCCGCCCCGATCTCCTAAGATGGATTGTCAGTGGAATTCCCATTTGCCTAGGGATAGTGCAGAAGACCTTAGGTTCCGGCGAGGGCACACCCTGTGGGGTGTTAACTTGTACAGATAGAGGGTATGGATGCCCGGAAATGAGCCCAGGGAATCCATGGCCTCCCTCTGAGGTGAGGTAGGGATCCCCCCCCTCCTAGGAGTAGGGACTTACGGGCAGTGGGAAAACCCTGGCGCAAGGGTGAGGCGACCTGGACGTGTTCACCATTAGGACTATCTCCAGGAGGGACATTGGTGTGGGTGAAGATTAGGGAGTCCCACGCCGTGCGTACCTGTGCACGCTACTAGTATTGTAACATTATGCTAGAGCGAGAAGAGAGACCCCTGGTGGTAGTTTTGATCTACACGTGTACATTGACGTCATAGGATAGCCAAGGGGGGTACCTGACAAGTTTTAAAAATTAGAGACCAAGTTAAAACTAGATTCGAGTCCATTTTCCTGATCATTAGGGTAAATAAACGTTGATTGGATTAATTATGTTTTATTATAATTAACAGTGGTTTATAAATTATACTAGAGACGCCTTATAGGGACTAGTCGACCAATAGGACCTACCTCGACTATGACTTTTAAAATAGAATGACCTTAGATATGACTTTAGCTAAAAAGGGGAGTGTCTGTAAGATGATAGGGGAGACTTGTTGTACCTACATCCTAGATGACACGTGACCCGCGGGTAAAGACGCAGTTGCCATTAAGAAGCTGACCGCACTAACTAAAAAGAGCTAACTTTTGGGACCAGCACTCGCCATGGATGAGCGGGTGGTAAAGGATCCTGGCACAGACGGGCGTTGCTGTTGTATGTGAACTGATGGTTATCTTTTCTGTTCTAGTCTGCTGTGTTATCCCCTGTGTCAGAGAGACCTGTGAAACTGATGCTGGAAAAGCCGCTCCCACCATGAGTTTGCTGGATGCATCCCCAGAAGGAGTGGACAAGTCCTACACCCCCTTGAAGACTCTAAAACGAACCTTCAACGCGCTCCAGTTATAGGCTCATGTGCAGAGAACTGTGAAAATTAGATAGAGAATTAGAGGATAGACATTTTAAGGGGGGATTGTGATAGACATGATGATTGGTTGGTGTAAAATGTCTATCGATTTGCACTAGACGTATTATGTGTGTTTTGTGACTTCAGCCTAAGGTGGAACTCTGCTGCATAAGGAAAGAGTTAAATCACAGTGTTATGTTATTGCTTGAGTGTTTTCCCAGTCCTCCCCATCCCCCACACACAGAATCTTCTTGAACAAAGGGATATCTACTTTCACTTTCAGATTTGGACACATGTTAAAGACAAAGGCTTCTACTTGAGAGAGGTGGGGAGAAGGGGAGGCGGGGGATTCTATATGATCCGACAAATGAGAATCCTATATGTTACTGATGTAACCTGTTGCACGCCCATTGTGTGTCTGTACAATAAAAGGCCCTGTCTGGCTGTTTCTGGGCAGAGAGCCATTTTGGATATGAGGCTGATAGCTTGTGTCTAATTTGCTCCACGATGAAGTGTGCACACGATACAATTAGGAAAGCGACAAAATACCCCAAAAGCCTGCTGGAGAAAACTATAATCCAGATCAATGCAGGGGAATAAAACAAATCCCCTGCTAAGTATTGCATGCCTAACACATGAGGAAGTGCAGAACCGGTTAAGAAGAATTAAAATCGACAAAGGCCCAGATGGAATACACCCAAGGGTTCTGAGGGAACTAAGTAACGTGATAGATAGACCACTATTTCTTATATTTAAGGATATTTTGGTTGTACCACTAGAATGGCGAATTGCTGTCGCAATATACAAAATGGCCAAAATCCAACTAATACCTTGCATTTATTATATATTATTCACATGCAGTGCAGCTTTTAAATGCCTGGGGGAGCCCAGGGTGGTAGTACCAATGTCATTCACTAATTGAGGTGCAGGGCAGCCCACTGAACTATTATGGTGTCAATAATAGGTTGCTGCTCTGCATGGTGCATGTATCAGAATGGTCTGGCACTTTGTATCTACTCTGTTTGGGAGTATACACCAAGCAGTCCCCCCCCCCCCCTCCTATATTAGGAGGTTGTGCGAGTGGCTGATTCATAGGTGTCCCTCACAGGTGTAATTAGCTCCCTCATTTGCTACCTGCATGCTAAGGGTGTGCACATGTTTGCCCTCCTGAGTCAGTAAGTATATGGCCGTTTTCAGTGATTGTTTGTTTTTAAATTTTCCCTTCTGTGATGCAATATACAAAAGGGGTCTAAAAGAGAGCCTGCTAACTACAGGCCCAAGTTACCTGTGCTGCTGGGATCTGTAGTTCTAAGCTTCCTAGCAGCACACCCCTCACAGGGTTAATTGTTGAGCTGACTGGGTGTGGTACTTCCTGCTAGCCAATCTCCTGGCTCTGTGCTCACATATAAACCCAGCTCCTGGTCAGTCTCTGCATGGTGTTCAGGGTAAGCAGTCATGAATCCTTGTCTGTTGAAGTTTGCTGTGTGACCTGTTATCTGTGTTTTGTTGCAGCTTGCTGTGTGATCTGTGCCTTGCGGTTCATGTCCGTTTGTACGTTTATTTTGTGTCAGTTTGGTCTGCTGAGTTTGTTTGCTATGTCTGCGCTAGGTTGGCCCCTAGGGCCCTCTAGTAGATGTGTCTTGCTAGTGTAGGGACTGCAAGATATGAGGGGCCTTGCTGGGGCTTGCATTTTAAGTTCATTGGCCAATTTAGGAACTAACACCTCGCATTTATATTCAGCTTATCATCTGCTATTAGTGTTTGCATTGTGGCTGCTGTATGCTGTGTATTCTGGCTCTGTGTGTCCTGTGGTTCAGTCCCTGTCATGTGGCATGTATATGTGTCCTGTTCTGGTGTGTGGCTCCTAGGATCAGCTAGATCTGAAGACTGTTGGGCTGCCATTATTGGGGCAATGTCCCTGCTTAGGTAGGGCCATGCCATGGGAAATTGCTATGCTATGGGAAAATGCTTTATCCTGCATATTTGTGGAAACTATTTGCAGTTTCCGCAAATGGAGGAAAAATCGCAGCATGCTCCATTTTTGCGTGGACTGCCTCCATTTATGTCAATAGAAGCCATCCAACCCACGGCACATGTGCAATTATCATTTCAGACCAGTCGCGGATTCTGCATCACCGCCTAGCGACAACTCGGGAAAAAATTGAATACAAAACATCTGTACTGCGCAAGCCGGACGCTACCCGCCGGGTCCATCCGCAGTACAAATGAAGACACAATACGCATGGCCACCGCTGCTGTCAGGATCGGACTCCGCTGCGGGCCCCCTAATGCAAAGTCCGTCTCTGCCGCGTGCAGGCGGCCTAAGACATAGATGTGTGAGCAGTGCCAATATATTTGTGTAATATGCATTTGTCTGTATGCAATATACACTGTGTATGTCTTGTGTATATATGTGTAGGTAAATATATTCAGGAAGTATTATTTATATCTACAGCATGTGGTATTGTATGCACAGTATATGGTACAGTATGTGTACAGTTTATGGTATATATATATATATATATATATATATATATATATATATATATATATGGTGTTCAGTAAAATTATTTTTTTTTGTATAGTATTATTTTTTGTTACATTTGTTGGCTAGATGGAAAGTTGGAATTCAAAATCAATTCCAATGGATGGACTAATATATCACAGTCTGTCATCAGTATTAACAGTAGAGGCACGATGCACTAAAAGGTACAAATTCATATTAAACAGATGTAATATGGCTGCATCCATACGGTGTTAAGAGTAGATGTTTGCAGCAGTGGTCATGCACTTTTGGTACACCAGAAATTAATGGAGTGTTTAGTATCTACAATAGATGCGAAAACTTGCCACAAGGCTCAACAGTGGCCCAACAAATCATTTTGCAAATTAGTAGAATATAAGGGAAACTTAGCATTTCACAAATTATACATATTTTAATTTTTATTGAGGTATAAAAACATATATAAAAATTCTTCACATTAACATAAAAACTTCAGTAAACAATGAAACCGAATCTGTCACAGTGTGTATACATCCTCTGACCAGTTGAAATCTAGCTCTACAATTTTAAATAATTTACCTGTAAAATTGCTACACAATTGACTGAGTCTTCAGGCCAACTGCACTTAATGCAGACCAGCACTGTTGATGATATTATAAGTTCAATATGGCTTTGAGTTAAAGGAGTTTTCCGAAATCATTGTTTTTCTTTTTTTAAGAAGTTGCTTGTGTTCATCCAACCAAGTCTGTTTATATGCTGCAGAGTCAGCCTGTGAATAGAAAGTCATTGGCTCTGCAGCCAATCATAGACCTCAGCCGTTGGCTACTGAGGTCTCTGATTGGCTGCAGCAACCTGTGACATTCCATAAACAGGCTGACTCTGTAGCAGAGTGAATGAAGATGCTGTGCTGGAGCTGCAGGAACCCAGGACAGATGAATATGGGCTATTTTATTGTTTTTTAACAAGGGCAGCTTCCTAAAAAAGCAAAAATCTATATTTCGGTAAACGCCTTTAAGCTGTCCCAGTAAGGCCAAAACATTTTTTCTGTAGCGTAATCCAAACTTTAATGAACAATCAATAGATTTGCTTGTATAAAATATAAAGCATGGCAGCATAAATGATGCAGACGGCTGTCTACATAAATAAAGCCTTTATTATTCCGTAGATACATGTATAGGCAACGTTTCGACCGTTCCGGTATTTATCAAGCCACTATCAATAGAAGCAGAGCAGTAGATCCATGCTCCTTGATAGTGGCTTGATAAAGACCGGAAAGGTCAAAACGTCACCTATACATCTATCTATGGAATAATAAAGGCTTCCTTATGTAGATCGTCTGCATCATTTATGCTGCCATGCTTTATATTTTATACATCTGATTGAAATTTGGGCTGATGGTCCACAACTCTGGCATCTGGCTTCGCATTGAATAACGTGATTCATTGCTCGTCCACATAAAGTGGGTTAACTAATTGAGTGCTGCTGGACTTATTTCTTCTAATAGGTTTGCTTGTGATTTTCATATTACTCTGTGGGAAGAAAGGTATCTACTACTTTTTAAAATCACTAATGATTCAGAAAAGAAGTCTCTAGTGCCTCTTGTTAGCTAGAACGATTTTGAAGGCTTTTCAAGCTACTCAACGTAATCCTGTTGACAGTCATTTCACAGAGTTTTTTGTAGAGAGCAGCAAAAACCATATAGATTGTCCTCACTTTAACCCCTTAGTGACCAAGCCTGTTTGCGCCTTAATGACCAGATCAAATTTTGAATAACTCCGTAAAGCTTTTGCTTATCCAAGTGATTCTGACATTGTTTTTTCGCCACATGATGTACTTCATTCAGCAGGTAAAAGTAGTCTGATAGAATTTGTGTATAATTATTAAAAGCACCAAAAATGGGAAAATTTTGAAAAAATGTTCACTTTTTCACATTTTCAACGGCGATATCTCAAATATGTGCAAACATACTGTCCAAATTCTTGATAAGATATATATTTCCATCTGTTTACTTTATTCTGGGCGCACATTAGAAAAAGTTCAGTTTTTTTAACCATTTAAGAGAAGTGCAAATTTAACATTGATTTTTAACATTTTGAGGAACATTTTCCTTTCCTACACCAAGCCAAGATTACAAAGGCACATAGGTGTCAGAATGATAGATACCCCCACAAATGACCCCATTTTAAAAACTACACCCCTTAATTTATTCACTGAGGGGGGTCGTGAGTTTTTTACCTAATAGATTTTTCTCAGGAATTAATGCAATTTAGAGGAGAAAAAAATAAAATTTCATGTTTTTGCAAATATGCCATTTAAAAGATGGGATTTCTTTTGTATAATGCACATGAAAATGCGTATTTGCACCCAAAATGGATACCCCAGTTTGTCCTGTGTTCAGAAACATACCCATTGTGGCCCTAATCTTGTGTCCGTATGCGCAACAGGGTCCAAACCGAAAAGAGCAGACCGTGACTTTCAGAACAGTCATTTTGCTTGAAGGCGATTTCAGCCGCATTGCCCAATTGTAGAGCCCTTGATGGACCAAAACGATAGAGAACCTCCCCAAAGGCCCCTATTTTGAAAACTAGACCTCTTAACAAATTTATCTAGTTGCACATTTTGACCCCACAGTTTTTGAATGAATCTAAGCAAAGCAGAAGGAAAAAAATTAAGATTTTCATTTTTTTGGCAATTATGTCGCTTTTAAACCTGTTTTTTTTGTACAGCATACATATCAATGAAGACTTGTACCACAAAATGGATACCGCTGTTTGTCCCGTGTTCAGAAGCATACCCATTGTAGTCCTAAAATTATGTCCATATTCACAGCGGGGCCCAAAACTAAAGGAGCAGCCGGTGGCTTTTAGAACAGACATTTTGCTTGAAGGCGTTTTAGGCCCCATTGCCCACTTGTAGAACCCTCGAGCGGGCAAAACCATAGAGAACCCCCACAAATGACCCCATTTTAAAAACTAGACCACTTAACGAATTCATCTAGGGGTGTACTGTATATTTTAACCCCACAGTTTTTGAATGAATCTGAGCAAAGCAGATGGAAAAAATTACGATTTTAATTTTTTTGGCAATTGTGTCATTTTAAAAACATTTTTTTTTGTACAGCATACATAGGAATGAAGACCTTCACCCCAAAATGGATACCCCCATTTGTCCCTTTTTTAGAGACATACCCATTGTGGCCTTGATATTATGTCTGTATGCACAAGGGGGCTCAAATCGAAAGGTGCATCAAACTTCAACTGTGTCTTAACTTTTACGTAATCGCCATTATCTATTGGATAATGGCAATCACGTGACTGGGGACCACTTACTGCAGCCCTCAGTCACTGCTCCGGGCTCTTGGCTAAATTTAGTAGCCAGGAGCAAGAAAACTTTGAATTTCCCAGGCCCTCAACCGCTTTTGCGCTTGCGTCCGCCATTTTGCTAATGGGCATATGTGCCAAAGTAGGGGAAAGGTCCGTGGATAAAGATCACGTCGGGGGACATCACCAGAGGTAAGTAATTTCACCTCCCCTCACGAATCTGATCTGTGATTGGAGATGAAATTTCCACTTCTTTTACTTTTACGTGATCGCCGTTTTCAATTGGAAAATTGGAAACGGCTACATTTGGTAGCCAGGAGCAGGGAGATTTTAAATTACCCTGGCAATCTGCGCCTTTTGCACATGCGTCTGCCATCTTGGCGGCGGGCGTGTGCGCAGAAGCCGTGGTGAAGTCCACGGACCAATACTGTGCCTTAGGTATGTTATTTCATCTCCCCTCACGGAGATGAAACCTAAACTTTTTTTTCTTTTTTTTAAACTTTTTAAAAACTTTTTTTTACTTTACATGATCGCTGCTATCCATTGGATAGCAGCGATCATGTGACCGGGAACCGCATACAGTGGCTCCTGGTGACATCCCTCTGCTCTCGGCTACACATGGGAGCCGGGAGCAGGAGAATCTTTTAATTTCCCGGGCTGCGCGCGACTTTTGTGCGCGTGTCCAACGTATGACGTCTGGCACCCATGCGCAGAAGGTGCCGACGGGACCTGGGAGCAGCTGAATCTTTAACTTTTTTAAACTTTTTACTAACTTTTATATGATCGCTGGCATTCGGTAAATGCCAGCGATCATGTGACCGGCCTGGAATGGCAGCTCCAGGTTGCTGGCTACCTCCGGAAGCCGGCAGCGTGGAGCTGTCACGACCTCAGCTTGCAGGGCCTTAATCCCAGGAGGAAACATATTTCTATGTCCTCAGGGAATAAGGCCCAGCAAGCTAGGACGTAAAAAAGGAATGGGCTGGTCACTAAGGGGTTAAGCTAATGCCCATTTTAATTGTGAGTCAGGTCCATTCAGCCATTCAAAATTAGACTTTTTCATCATCTGTGGTCTGCATTGCTTTTAGTTCTAGTGAACTGTCTCTTAACTTGATAGGCTTTACTGGCATTAAATACTGCATTTTTTTTCCAAAATTCTGAATTTAAAGCTCTTGATTTATTTCCTTTCCATTTGACTCTATTTTTCATCTTAAGAAGTTGCAGAGATTCTAGTTGGAAGCCTTGTTCACTTAAAGGAGTAAATTCAATCAAAATGACTTTAATCTTCCTCTCCACCATTGCTTTGTGTAACCCACTCTCAAGTTCATACATTGCTTTGCAAGAAGTGAAGCTTTTGTTTAAGATGACGATTAATCTTCTGCTCTTTTCTAGAAATGAGTTCATGTCATCAACCAGAGCTGCAGTAGAGGAAAAAGTAGGTTAGTGGGTATTTGAATATACCTTGAGTACGAAGGTTCATATACAGTAGTACATATAAAATGGTTTTTAAGTGTTTCCTATTTTTAAAAAATCTTGAAAAATCTCTGAAACAGGTTTGTGGGCTACGACTTATTATGATGAAGATTTAGCAGTGTTACATAAGTTTCCTTGCTTGACTACATTTCTTACTTGCGTTATCTTTCTACATCAGATTTTTTGTTAGACTATCAGAATTTTTTTCTAAACAAGGCAATGCATGTTATTGGAATATTAGACGTAAACACAAAAATTGCCCTCTGTCCTTTTAAAACCAAATTTGACAATTTAGGATTTTCTGTTTAAGCCCTTTAAGGATATGGCTATTTTTGGGTTTTACTACTAGACCAATGCCCTAATTGTCTTAATGTCTTTTATAACTTCTCTTTAGAGAGGTCATACATTTTTCAATAACACTTTGAGGCACAAAAGTTATTGCAGAGAAGAAAAAGTGTAGGTTTGTTAGTTTTTATTCAATTTTATTACAGTCAAATGACATAAATTTAAATACTACCTTCCCTCACATAAGTGTAGTTATAGTACTGGTGCTGGGTTCTCATCTCAATTGCATTAACATATCCATATGCATAAAAGCCAATTTGTCACAGCACACACACCACCTTGTGTTGAAAGGAAGGATAATCCTGGATATACGGTGCACGCCCAACACGATCCTGGATCCTGGATCGGATGTATAGTAGAGCCAAACGAGAAGGAGAAGAGCAGCACTCCAGGGAATAGTATCAAAGAGAAACCTTTATTGTGCCCACAGACAACGTTTCAACCCTAGTTACACGGGTCTTTGTCAAGTCCTAAATACCATATACAGACTCCCAACATTTAAAGCAACCATAGCTCCACCCTCACCAATCAAATGCAGTGCATCATTAAACAATTAACCAATTAAAATAGACCTTCAACAATTGGGTGGATTAGTTTGGAGACACACATGCAGGGTATAAGTAAATAATTAAGCATATACAAGAGTGCCATACCACATGTTGTAGTCTCAAGAGAATGAATCAGCCCATCCTGGTCCATACCGGGGGTATCGCGTACTGATGATGTCAGCAGCGTCATTAAATGGCTCGCATTGATGGAGATATTCCTTCTCTGTATTCATTTACGCTAAGTCCCGATATACTGTAACCGCGCATGTGCGGGAATTCAATGTTCTCGCACGATCTACTGCGTCCCCTTAACGCAACAGGCGTAGGTCTACGCAAACAGAGTACAGGGTACACAGCCTCCTATATAGAGTACAGCCCACTTCTAACACAATGTTAAACTACGGCTAAGTGCCGATGTGTAGAGTCTGCGCATGTGCGGAGAATTAATCTTCTCGTATGGCCTGCTGTATAGCGTCTAACATACTGAGCGTAATATCCCGCTAGATATGGAAACCAGAGCGGTACTAAAATTATAGGCCGCTCACACTGAGCCAATAAAGCGCAACAAAACCCTCTCTAGCGCAACAAGTGCATTTCAGCGCACACTCTATACAAGGGTAAAAATAACCATATTTTAATCAGTGTCAAAAAAAACAGAACAACAAAACTGGCCCATTAAATAATCCTAACGCCCTATTATTGATCTAATCTATAACCGTAGTATGGAATTTCTCCTGCTAAACGTACAGCAGAGTCTTGTATAACAATCGCCACTGTACACAATAAGGAAGTATATTGATGTTACAATATATTGCATGGTCCATTCTCTATAACACTCATGCCTTGAATGCATTACAACATTACTATATGACACAAAAACAATTAATAGTTTTGAATGCTTATACGTTTTATTCAGACCAATTATACATAAAATAATAGGTCAAATATAGAATTTCATAAATGTATATGGTGTCCACTTTCACTATTCCACCCAAAAGGATCTAAAAGGAAAGAAAAGAGAATTAAAATCAATGATCAAATAGCAACATATGAATCTAGAAACCAAGCGTAAATCTTCAGTATGGAAACATACATATCGCACTCAATCACATTAAATAGAGAAGTGGATTGTAATCAAGGTTAAGGCCATTTGGGGCCAGTGCATTGAGCGTAAAAATCCACTTTGCTTCAAGAAGTTTTAACCTCTGCTCCCTGTCCCCACCTCTTATATCCTTGTCCACCGAATCAATAACTCTGAAGCGCATTTGGCTAAGGGTGAAGTCACACGAACGTATATCGGCTCGGTTTTCACGCCACGCCGATATACGTTGTCCTCGTGTGCAGGGGCGGGGAGGATGGAAGAGCCAAGTGCAGGAACTGAGCTCCCGCCCCCCTCTCTGCCTCCTCTCCACCCCTCTGCACTATTTGCAATGGGGAAAGGTGGGAACACACCCTGTTGACAGATTTGAATCAGACAGATAATGACCAACTGCAGCAATACCATTCTCATGTTTGATGATAGTGTATAATGAGGATACGTCAAAGGACGCCAAAATGGCACCCTCATTAATAGTAACTAGAATTAATTTACTCAAGAATTCGGAAGTATCCTTAATATAGGACATCGCATCAGTTCCGTGTTGGCGAAGCACTCTGTCCAAGAACCGAGACACATTATTGTATACTGAGCCTCGCCTCTGAAAAGGACAGGCTCATAAAATGGAAGAATCTGTCTCAAAATGGCCGCTAGATACAAAATGGAGCATTATAAGATGTAAATAAGCTTGTGTGTAGTGAAACAATTATTCAAGCAGAAATAGCTTTAGAGCAGGAGATTCGGTGCAATGTGTAATGATGTGTCTCTCTGTTCTTTTTCATGAGAACCAAGTCTGGACACAGCTGTTATCAGAAAAAGTCCTCCCACACCTTCAGAAAGACTTGGACAAGGGAACTGACTGTGCTGCAACCACCTGAATAACAAAGTGAATACAAGGGAGGACCAGGGAGGACGAGATAACGCTGAAGAGAAACAGACGCTTGAGAACATAACAGATATATTCTCACTAAACAATGCATGATTCTTAATGTTTTTCTAACCCAATGAGATTAACCCCATGACTAATGACGTATTCCTTGCCTGTATTAGAACTATACCAAAGTGAATAAACTTTCAGTGTACGCGCCTTAAGCAGAGTGGGCTGAATACTTGCCGCGGCTCATCTCTACATATCTGTGAGAGCTAATTACTATAAATCATATAGTTTTTGGCCTCTCTGATGCATCCAGGTATGAACTAATTTGGAATCCAAGGCTTGAAAGGTTAGTGTCCGGTCATGTGTAACGGTCCTTAACACCTTGACACGATCGGTCGTCCCGGGGGGCATTCAAGATTTTTGTGGATATTGGGTAGAGTGTAAATCTTAGCCATCACGGCAAATGTAGGAAAAAGGAAGTCAAATAAGCGTTGATCAATCAGTCCTTCATTCCTGGCCTGGTCAAGAACCACTTTTAGCTCACTTAAAGCCTTATTTGTGGGATCCAATGTCAATGGTTCATACACTGACGTATCCGCTAGCTGAGATGCAAGTTCATTGTGATAATAATCCGAGTCCATAATAACTATGGCTCCACCTTTGTCAGCTAGACGGATAGTCAGTGTATCATCATTACTGAGGGATGTGATCGCCTGCCAGTCAATCTCACTCATACTGGAATGTCTTTTGTGATGAAATTGGCGAGCTCGTACATTGACAAAGTCACGATTCACCAATTTGGCATAAGTATCCACAGCTGGATCAACCCCTGGAGGTTGAAACCTACTGGGATTACGCAATCCAATGTTCTGCGATGTAAATCCCTCATTTGTTGTACATGCCATATTTACAGGAGTTTGAACTCCTTCAGAACCTGACAAATGAGTCCGCAACCTGAACCGTCTCAAAAACTGTCTAATGTCAATGTCCAGCTTAAACCAGTCTATGTCCACAACCGGAACAAAAGAGAGCCCCCTAGAGAGAGCTCGATCCTGTGATGCAGTCAGTGTCTTATATGAAATGTTGACAATAGATACCTCCGTCATCTCCTTGTTCTCGTCCCCGAGCGAGTTTGCACTCTCCTTAGATCTTTTTCGGGAGCGGTTGTGTTTCTTACCGCCTCTTCTCCTTCTCTTGCTCGGAATGTCGTATTTATGCCTTTCGGGGGTCGATGGCCTAAAAAAGGCTCTCCTGTTGATAAAGATGGACCCACCTCCTGAGCAGACTCTGAACCTGCGGATGACCACCCAAATTGGGATCTGCCCCAACATGGTCTTCTTTGTCTGGGGTTCCTTCTTGCAGGCGTTCTGCCCTGTTGTGCATTAGGGCTTTTTTGCCAATTGTATATCACTCCAGACAAGTGATCTTGTTCATCTCTTGCCCACTTATTGCGTTTGGTATGTTCCACCTCACTTCTATATCTCTGTGAGGCCACTTTGATTTTATCAATACAATTCTTCATTTCCTGCTCAGGAAGCATGGCCTGGATTTCATGTTCCATCGATGTTATATTGGCTGATACTTTCGTGATTTCCTCCTGTAGAAACTCTAAATTGAGCAGCATTAGATCAAATGCAAATTTATTAGCGATACAAACACATTTCTTAAAAACGCCTCATTATCAGAGAACAAGGTGGGACGGGTATAGTAACATAGTAACATAGTATGTAAGGCCGAATGAAGACATTGTCCATCTAGTCCAGCCTGTCTATCCTACTGTGTTGATCCAGAGGAAGGCAAAAAACCCCAAGGCCAGAAGTCAATTAGCCCTTTTGGGGAAAAAATTCCTTCCCGACTCCCTAATGGCAATCAGACTGTTCCCTGGATCAACCCCTAATAGTTCCTACCTGCCTATATACCAGGATTGACACTTAACCTAAAATTTATATCCTGTAATATCCTTCTCCAGAAAGACATCAAGTCCCCTTTTAAACTCCTCTATGGATTTTGCCATCACCACTTCCTCCGGTAGAGAGTTCCACAGTCTAACTGCTCTTACAGTAAAGAACCCCTTTCTGTGTTGGTGATGAAACCTACTTTCCTCTAATCGTAGCGGATGTCCTCTTGTTACCGCCGTGGTCCTGGGTGTAAACAGATCGCGGGAGAGATCCATGTGTTGTCCCCTCATGTACTTATACATGGTTATTTGGTCGCCTCTTAACCTTCTTTTTTCTAGAGTAAATAGTCCCAATTTGGACAGCCTCTCTGGGTATTCCAGTCCCGTCATTCCATGTATTAGTTTAGTCGCTCTTCTTTGAACCCCCTCAAGCACTGTGACATCTTTCCTGAGCACCGGTGTCCAGAATTGTAAGCAGTATTCCATGTGAGGTCTGACAAGTGCCTTATATAATGGAAGGATAATGTTCTCGTCCTTCGCCCCTATACCTCTTTTGATGCACCCCAAGACTTTATTTGCCTTTGCAGCGGCTGACTGGCATTGGTTACTCCAGTTTAGTCTATTATCCACTAATACCCCCAGATCCTTTTCCATATCACTTTTCCCTAGTGGTACCCCATTAAGTGAATATTTGTGACATCCGTTCCTCTTGCCCATGTGCATAGTCTTACATTTTTCAACATTGAACTTCATTTGCCATTTTTCTGCCCAAGCCCCCAGCTTATCCAGGTCCGTTTGTAGCCGCACATTGTCCTCCGTTGCATTAATTATATTGTATAATTTTGTGTCATCTGCAAATATTGATATTTTGCTGTGCAGCCCCTCTATCAGGTCATTAATAAATATGTTGAACAGAGTGGGGCCTAATACTGAACCCTGTGGCACCCCGCTAGCGACTGTGGTCCAATCAGAGTACGAACCATTTATTACCACCCTCTGCTTTCTATCGTTGAGCCAATTTTTTACCCACTTACACACGTTTTCGCCCAGTCCGAGCTGCCTCATTTTGTATATTAGCCTATTATGTGGCACGGTGTCAAATGCTTTAGAGAAGTCCAGATATACAAGATCAATAGATTCTCCCTGGTCCAGCTTAGAGCTTACTTCATCGTAGAAACTGATCAGATTTGTCTGACATGAGCGACCCTTCATGAATCCATGCTGGTGAGGAGTTATTCCCTTAATCTCCTTGAGGTACTCATCGATGGCGTCTCTCAGAATCCCCTCGAAAATTTTTCCCGTTACTGATGTGGTCGTAAACCTCTTGGAATCTGTGCGACATAATATTCACGCAAAGTCATAGAATGTAGTTTTAGAGAGATTAAATGCTTACTCATAGATTCATACTTGCGTAAATGAACTTTGACATCCGATGTACTGAAGAGGGTATTATGCTTTTCTGAGCCCGCAATAATGCGAACTGCATCATCCGCTGTATATGAAAAAACTCTGGGCTGACCAGATTCCCCAACTGGTCTGTTAGTTAAATTGGATCCTTCATGTGGTGCCCGTGACTCCGGATCCATAGTAACCGTAATGAATAAAAGCCAATTTGTCACAGCACACACACCACCTTGTGGGCACCACATGAAGGATCCAATTTAACTAACAGACCAGTTGGGGAATCTGGTCAGCCCAGAGTTTTTTCATATACAGCGGATGATGCAGTTCGCATTATTGCAGGCTCAGAAAAGGATAATACCCTCTTCAGTACACCGGATGTCAAAGTTCATTTACGCAAGTATGAATCTATGAGTAAGCATTTAATCTCTCTAAAACTACATTCTATGACTTTACGTGAATATTATGTCGCACAGACGCTTCCAAGAGGTTTACGACCACATACCCGTCCCACCTTGTTCTCTGATAATGAGGCGTTTTTAGAGAAATTTGTTTGTATCGCTAATAAATTTGCGTTTGATCTAATGCTGCTCAATTTAGAGTTTCTACAGGAGGAAATCACGAAAGTATCAGCCAATATAACATCGATGGAACATGAAATCCAGACCATGCTTCCTGAGCAGGAAATGAAAAATTGTATTGATAAAATCAAAGTGGCCTCACAGAGATATAGAAGTGAGGTGGAACATACCAAACGCAATAAGTGGGCAAGAGATGAACAAGATTACTTGTCTGGAGTGATATACAATTGGCAAAAAAGCCCTAATGCACAACAGGGCAGAACGCGTGCAAGAAGGAACCCCAGACAAAGAAGACCATGTTGGGGCAGATCCCAATTTGGGTGGTCATCCGCAGATTCAGAGTCTGCTGAGGAGGTGGGTCCATCTTTATCAACAGGAGAGCCTTTTTTAGGCCATCGACCCCCAAAAGGCATAAATACGACATTCCGAGCAAGAGAAGGAGAAGAGGCGGTAAGAAACACAACCGCTCCCGAAAAAGATCTAAGGAGAGTGCAAACTCGCTCGGGGACGAGAACAAGGAGATGACGGAGGTATCTATTGTCAACATTTCATATAAGACACTGACTGCATCACAGGATCGAGCTCTCTCTAGGGGGCTCTCTTTTGTTCCGGTTGTGGACATAGACTGGTTTAAGCTGGACATTGACATTAGACAGTTTTTGAGACGGTTCAGGTTGCGGACTCATTTTTCAGGTTCTGAAGGAGTTCAAACTCCTGTAAATATGGCATGTACAACAAATGAGGGATTTACATCGCAGAACATTGGATTGCGTAATCCCAGTAGGTTTCAACCTCCAGGGGTTGATCCAGCTGTGGATACTTATGCCAAATTGGTGAATCGTGACTTTGTCAATGTACGAGCTCGCCAATTTCGTCACAAAAGACATTCCAGTATGAGTAAGATTGACTGGCAGGCGATCACATCCCTCAGTAATGATGATACACTGACTATCCGTCTAGCTGACAAAGGTGGAGCCATAGTTATTATGGACTCGGATTATTATCACAATGAACTTGCATCTCAGCTAGCGGATACGTCAGTGTATGAACCATTGACATTGGATCCCACAAATCAGGCTTTAAGTGAACTAAAAGTGGTTCTTGACCAGGCCAGGAATGAAGGACTGATTGATCAACGCTTATTTGACTTCCTTTTTCCTACATTTCCAGTGATGGCTAAGATTTACACTCTACCCAAGATCCACAAAAATCTTGAATGCCCCCCGGGACGACCGATCGTGTCGGGGCGAGGCTCAGTATACAATAATGTGTCTCGGTTCTTGGACAGAGTGCTTCGCCAACACGCAACTGATGCGATGTCCTATATTAAGGATACTTCCGACTTCTTGAGTAAATTAAGTCTGGTTACTATTAATGAGGGTGCCATTTTGGCGTCCTTTGACGTATCCTCATTATACACTATCATCAAACATGAGAATGGTATCGCTGCAGTTGGTCATTATCTGTCTGATTCAAATCTGTCAACAGGGTGTGTGAACTTGGTACTGACCCTATTGATGTTGGTTCTTTCCAACAATTTTTTTGTTTATCGAGATCGGTTTTACCGACAAATACAAGGGACCCTGATGGGGTCCAATATGGCCCCATCCTACGCAAACATCTTTATGCGCCATATGGAGGAGACGCGTCTCTGTACCTCCCCATCCTGGGCCTTTGCCCAGGTATGGTGGAGGTACATCGACGACGTCTTCGTCATATGGAATGGGTCATTTGAACAGCTAGACACCTTCCACAGTGAACTGAATAACTTCTTGCCGGAATTGAAGTTTACGCTTTCAGCATCTCATACATCCATACAATTCCTTGATGTTTTAGTCATTAAACAAGGGGATTGCCTAAAAACAGATCTGGACACAAAGCCTACAGATCGGAACAATTTGTTGCACTACTCCAGTTGCCACCCGCCGGCCGTGATTAAGTCACTACCTTGGAGCCAGATGCTCAGGGTCCGGCGGGTGGTAACAGATGAGTATTTTGATGCACGCCTTGAGATGATGTATAAGAAATTTTCCTCCAGAGGCTATCCACATGATTTGCTGGTTGGACATATGGATAGAGTTCAACAGGTAGATCGTGCTTCCACCCTTGTTTCCTCCACAAAAATGGCCCTGACTACAAATCGCATACCGTTTGTGTCAACATATGGACCTTGCAGCAAGGAGATACGACATATTTTAAAGAAACATTGGTATGTTCTGGCCGGTTGTCACCCTGGCATTGCAGAATTTGCTGCTCCTCCGATAATGGCGTACAGACGTGCACGCAATTTGAAGGACCGCACTACATGCTCTTTGTCGGCGGGTTCTGTACAGAGAACCCTAGCTCCCATCAGAAACGGCAATTTTCTATGCCTGGGATGTGCAGCCTGCCATAATATGCTTAAGGGCGACGATTTTACACCCCCCCGATCGGGTAAACGTTTTGCTATTAGAGGCTGGTACAGCTGCTGGTCTTCTTTTGTTGTATATCTGATTAGCTGTCCGTGCGGCCTCCTGTATGTGGGGGAAACCATCACAGAGGTCCGCAAAAGGATAGCTAACCATAAAAGCAACATCGGAACAAAAAAACGCGAGTTACCTATCCCAAAACATTTTGACGATTTCAATCACTCTGTTAGCCAAATGCGCTTCAGAGTTATTGATTCAGTGGACAAGGATATAAGAGGTGGGGACAGGGAGCAGAGGTTAAAACTTCTTGAAGCAAAGTGGATTTTTACGCTCAATGCACTGGCCCCAAATGGCCTTAACCTTGATTACAATCCACTTCTCTATTTAATGTGATTGAGTGCGATATGTATGTTTCCATACTGAAGATTTACGCTTGGTTTCTAGATTCATATGTTGCTATTTGATCATTGATTTTAATTCTCTTTTCTTTCCTTTTAGATCCTTTTGGGTGGAATAGTGAAAGTGGACACCATATACATTTATGAAATTCTATATTTGACCTATTATTCTATGTATAATTGGTCTGAATAAAACGTATAAGCATTCAAAACTATTAATTGTTTTTGTGTCATATAGTAATGTTGTAATGCATTCAAGGCATGAGTGTTATAGAGAATGGACCATGCAATATATTGTAACATCAATATACTTCCTTATTGTGTACAGTGGCGATTGTTATACATGACTCTGCTGTACGTTTAGCAGGAGAAATTCCATACTATGGTTATAGATTAGATTAATAATAGGGCGTTAGGATTATTTAATGGGCCAGTTTTGTTGTTTTGTTTTTTTTGACACTGATTAAAATATGGTTATTTTTACCCTTGTATAGAATGTGCGCTGAAATGAGAGAGTTTTGTTGCGCTTTATTGGCTCAGTGTGAGCGGACTATAATTTTAGTACCGCTCCGGTTTCCATATCTAGCGGGATATTACGCTCAGTATGTTAGACGCTATACAGCAGGCCATACGAGAAGATTAATTCTCCGCACATGCGCAGACTCTACACATCAGCACTTAGCCGTAGTTTAACATTGTGTTAGAAGTGGGTTGTACTCTATATAGGAGGCTGTGTACCCTGTACGCTGTTTGCGTAGACCTACGCCTGTTGCGTTAAGGGGACGCAGTAGATCGTGCGAGAACATTGAATTCCCGCACATGCGCGGTTACAGTATATCGGGACTTAACGTAAATGAATACAGAGAAGGAATATCTCCATCAATGCGAGCCATTTAATGACGCTGCTGACATCATCAGTACGCGATACCCCCGTTATGGACTAGGATGGGCTGATTCAGTCTCTTGAGACTACAACATGTGGTATGGCACTCTTGTATATGCTTAATTATTTACTTATACCCTGCATGTGTATCTCCACACTAATCCACCCAATTGTTGAAGGTCTATTTTAATTGGTTAATTGTTTAATGATGCATTGCATTTGATTGATGAGGGTGGAGCTATGGTTGCTTTAAATGTTGGGAGTCTGTATATGGTAATTAGGACTTGACAAAGACCCGTGTAACTAGGGTTGAAATGTTGTCTGTGGGCACAATAAAGGTTTCTCTTTGATACTATTCCCTGGAGTGCTGCTCTTCTCCTTCTCGTTTGGCTCTAACATATCCATATGCAATAGTTAACTGATGGATCGGATACATGTCCATGATGAATATACCCGGGCTATGACTTTATCTTTGGTATATTTATAGAATATTGTTGTCTTTTTTTCCGCTTAGCTTCCTTTTAATATCCTGTGGACCATTGCCCATTGGTCTTTATTTCAGCTTACTGCCATATTTAAGTTCAGGAACTTCTACTTGTACTGTATTATAACACAATGGTTTGTATGTGCTTCCTTGGAATATCCAATACCTTTGTTTTATACACTGAAGTTTGTAATAGAGCACTTGGGCAGACCATTCCTGGATCCTCACATCCTGCACTCCTAGAATATGGAGCCTAAGTTACAGCCAGACACAGTCTAGCATGCCCTAAAACACTTTGCTGCCATAACACCTGAAAAGATCAGAAAGTCATGGAAACACCACAGAAACTGATAGGGAAAGGCAGGGGCAGCATGCATGGCTGCATCTGAGGCTCCCAGGTCCCACTATTAAGGCAAAATGGGGGCAAGGCTCTGGCATCACCCCCTAACAATTTACTTCAGACAAACCCTCATTAGCAAGGCACATGCGCTGGCACATCTTAGCTAAGCACCACACTACTGAGAACCAAGGACAATCACTGCCTGCGGGTGTCAGCGCTGCCTCTTCTGGGGGAATCATCCATGATGATTCCCCCAGCTGCACTAAACACCCTCTCTGACAAGACGCTAGCGGCAAGGCAGGCCAGCACCTCCAGGGCGTACAGCACAAGTTCGTGCCACATGTCCAGCTTTGACACCCAATAGTTGTATGTAGAAGAGGCATCACGGAGGACGGTGGTATGATCGGCTACGTACTCCCTCACCATCTTTTTATAGTGCTCCCTCCGACTCAGCCTTGACTGGGAAGTGGTGACACAGTCTTGCGGGGATCCATAAAGCTGGCAAAGGCCTTGGAGAGTGTTCCCCTGCCTGATCCCTGCTCCTTCCCTGCTACTTGGCCCTCTGAACTGCGTCTTCTGCCACTAACGCTGTCAGATGGGAACTTTAGCATAACTTTTTCCACCAGGGCCCTGTGGTATTGCATCACTCTCGTACCCCTTTCCTCTTCAGGAATAAGAGTGGAAAGGTTCTCCTTATACCGTGGGTTGAGAAGGGTGTACACTCAGTGCTCCGTGTTCGCCAGAATGCGTCTAACGCGAGGGTCACGAGAGAGGCAGCCTAACTAACATAAAGTCAGCCATGTGTGCCAGGGTCCCAGTACGCAACACATCGCTGTCTTCACTAGGAAGATGACTTTCGGGATGCTCCTCTACAGCCCATACATGCTGAACAGATGAGAGGCAAGCAGTGTGGCCAGCTGTCTCTTTTCCCTCCTCCTTCTCCTCCTCCTCCAAAACGCAAGATATAGACATGAGGGTGGTCTGGCTATCAAGCGACATACTGTCATCCCTCGTTTCCTGTTCCAACCGCAAAGCGTCTGCCTTTATGCTTAGCAGTAAACATCTCAGCAGGCAAAGCAGCGGGATGGTAACACTAATGATTGCAACATCGCCGCTCAACATCTGGGTAGACCCCTCAAAGTTTCCGAGGACCAGGCAGATATCTGCCATCCATCCCCACTCCTTAGTAAAGAATTGCGGAGGCTGATTACCACTCTGCCGCCCATATTGCAGCTGGTATTCCACTATTGCTCTACACTTTTCGTACTGCCTGGCCAACATGTGCAGCATAGAATGTTCCAGCATGTGGGCATGTCGCACAGCAGTCGGTGCTCTGGCATCTGAAACTAACGTTGCAGGGTCCTCAGAGTGGCAGTGTCCATGGTGGACTTGCGGAAATGTGCACAGACACGGCGCACCTTGCCGAGCAGTTCAGACAAGTGGGGGTAGTTTTTCAGAAACTGCTGAACCACCATATTGAAGTCGTGGGCCAGGCATGGCTCGTGTGTGAGGCTGCCGAGCTGCAGAGCTGCCACCAGGTTACGGCCATTGTCCCACACGACCATGCCCTGGTGGAGGCTCAGCGGCGAAAGCCAGAGGTCGGTCTGCTCTGTCAGATCCTGCAGAAGCTCGGGGGCCGTGTGCCTTTTGTCACCTAAGCTGATTAGTTTCAGCACGGCTTGCTGACGCTAGCCCACCGCTGTGCTGCCATGCCGCACGCTACTGACTGCTGGCGACGCACTCACACTTCTTAATTGAGAGGTAGAGGTGGCAGAGGAGGGGGAGGGTTTGGAGCAGGTGGCATAGAACGCCGCAGATACCAGCACTGAGGTAGGACCCGCTATTCTGGGTGTGGGTAGGAAGTGAGGTGTCCCAGGCTCTGACTCGGTCCCAGCCTTCACCAAGTTCACCCAATGTGCGGTCAGGGAGATATAGTGGCCCTGCCTGCCAGTACTTGTCCATGTGTCCATGGTTAAGTGCACCTTCCCAGTAACCGCGTTGGTGAGGGCACGATTTATGTTGCAGGAGACGTGCTGGTGTAGGGCTGGGACGGCACAATAGGAACAATAGTGGTAACTGGGGACCGAGTAGCGTGGGACCGCCGCAGCCATCATGTTTTTGAAAGCCTCCGTTTCCACAAGCCCGTACGGCAGCATCTCCAGGCTGATTAATTTAGCAATGTGCACGTTTAAAGCTTCTGCATACGGGTGGGTGGCGGCGTATTTGTGCTTTTGCTCCAATGCTTGTGTTAGCGACAACTGAACACTGCACTGAGAGACATTGCTGGATGGAGTGGAGGACGGCGGAGGTGAGGGTGTGGGTGCAGGCCGGAATGCGCTCGTGCCTGTGTCCTGGGAAGAGGATTGGATCTGTGTGGCAGGTTAGGACACAGGGGAAGAGGCAATGGTGTGACCCAGAGGCGGTGAATGGCCTTCGTCCCACCTTGTGGGGTGTTTGGCCATCATATGCCTGCGCATGCTGGTGGGGGTGAGGCTGGTAGTGGTGGCTCCCCGGCTGATCTTGGTGCGACACAGGTTGCACACCACAGTTTGTCGGTCGTCCGCACTCTCACTAAAAAACATCCACACGTTTGAACACCTAGCCCTGTGCACGGAGGCTTGCCGCGAGGGGGTGCTTTGGGAAACAGTTGGGGGATTCTTCGCTCTGGCCCTGCCTCTACCCCTGGTTACTCCACTGCCTCTTCCAACCTGTCCTGCTGCTGCAGTTGCCTCCCTCTCTGAAGCCCTGTCCTCAGTAGGCTTAGCAAGCCAGGTGGGGTCAGTTACCTCATCGTTGAACTGCTCTTCCTGCGAATCCTCTGTGCGCTCCTCCCTTGTACTTACTGCCCTTACTACTACCTAACTGACAGACAACTGTGTCTTATCATCCTCCTCCACATAAAGTTCTTGAGAGAGTTGCCGGAAGTCCCCAGCCTCAGCACCTGGACCTGGGAACTTTCCAAAGGTTGGGCATCGGTCACGACAAACTCCTCAGGTGAGAGAGGAACCGTTTTTTCCCACTCATGGCAGGGACCCAAGAACAGTTCCTGGGAGTCTGCCTGCTCAGAATATGTCATTTTCATGGAGTGAGGAGGCTGGGAGGAAGGAGGAGCAGCCAGAGGATTCAGAGTTGCAGTCCCTAGGCTGGGAGTAGTGGACTGTGTAGAAGACTGGGTGGTTGATACATTGCTGGACGTGTTTACTGCCATCCACGACAGGACTTGCTCGCACTGCTCTGTTTGTAATAAAGGTCTACCACGCGGACCCGTAAATTGTGATATGAAGCTGGGGAGCCCAGAAACTTGCCTCTCTCCTAATACCGCAGCAGCCGGCTGTGATTAACCTTGCCCAGGAACTCAGCCTGTGCCCACACCCTCACTTGGGCGTTCGCGTCCACGTCCTTGACCCTTACCCCTACTCCTCATTATGGCGGATTAAATAAATTACCTCACTGTACAGCACTGACAACTGTGGCTTAATTCAATGCACACACAGACTTGTACATAGCGAAGGCTCTATGCTGTGACCTTAAAAAATTAACCCGCTGTCTTCCGCTGATACCTAGGGGTAATTTACCACTGGCAGAGACTTGTAGATAATAAAGGGTGTATGGAGTGGGAGAAGACTCTAAAGCCTGTGGATAGTGCTGGTAACTGCGGCTATCTCAACCCCACCAAGAAAAGGGTATTGTGAGACGCTCTGCACAGCGGCAGAGCTAAAATACTTTGCAGTGGCCCGGGAAATATTACAGTACTGTTTAGCGGTAAGACCACTGTCGAATGCACTGCAGACACAGAACGGTATAACTGAAGTTGTTTGCAGTAGACTAGGAAATGTTAGAGTGCAGTTTCACGGTGAGAGCTGGTTGTACGGCACTGCAGGCTGAGAACACTATTACTGAAAGGTTAGGAAAAGGCCTAGATGCGTAATACAAAAATTGATGCACTACTGCTCCCAGCCAGCCACAACTATAATGCACACGGTGAGATGTAGCCCTAAGAAGGACCGTTGGGGTTCTTGCATGGAGGATCAGGACTGTATAACTTTCCCTATATAAGTAGCTGTGTCTCTACACTCTGCGTTATGCACTGCAGACACGGAACAGTATAACTGAAGTCGTTTGCAGTAGGCTAGGAAATGTTAGAGTGCAGTGTCACAGTGAGAGTTGGTTGTACGTTGGGGTTCTTGCACAGAAGATCAGGAGTCCTGTAAAACTTTCTCTATATAGGCATCTCTGTCCCTAAACTCTGCGTAATACACTGTAGACTAAGAACGCTATAGTTGAAATGCCCTGCACAGCCCGAGATGCTTAAAAAAAAAAAAATAGGTGCACTACTGCTCCCAGCCAGCCACAACAGTAATGCACACGCTGTGGACTAGCCCTAAGAAGGACCGTTGGGGTTCTTGATGACAGGATCCTACTCTCACACTGTCCCTATATCTGCAGCAGCACTATCCCTAACCTCTACCAGCATGTGTCTGAGGCGAGCCGCAGCCGGGACCAGTTTAAGTACTCGGCAGTCACCGGAACGGCCCAGCCACTCACTACTGTGGGTGGGGGGGGGGGAGGGCTGGCACGTCACAGCAGGAAGTGGTAATGACTTCTCTGCATGTCTATTGGCTAGAAAATGGCGCTAAACATGCGGGGAAGGAAATGCAATTGACTTGAGTACCGTGTGGTGTTCATCTCGAGTAATGAGCATCTCGAGTACCCTAATGCTCGAACGAGTGTGCTCGCTCATCTCTAGATATAATAATAGAAATACCAGTTTTATGAAGTCTGTTCAAATACTATGAGGAGCACATGGAAATATGGAGAGTCTGGTATCAGACAAAGCTCCTTGGTCTGACAATTTTGGAATGTGTGTGTCCTCAGTTTTAAAGGCATGTCTAAACTGCACCCCACGCCCAACCTCCCCTAATGACATCAAGGAGAGGCCTGCTGGGTGAATGTACAAATTTTAGTTACTAATTTCTCCTTTGATCGATAGCAGTATTTCATTTTAGAGATGTATAGTCTCCCATTTGTGAATTGTGTGAGGAGGAGAGAGACAATGATGAAGATGTTGATCAATAGAACTTCGTAATTTTGTCATGGAGATACAAGAGCTATAGCCATGCTAATTGCCACATCCTCAAAGTAAGGGTGGACACCCACTGGCGTTTTTTTCTCCACTGTGCTGCAAGACTAAAGTTAAAGTCTTGCATCGCAGTGCGAGAAAAAAGCTAGCATCACGCCGGGATATCGGCATGACGCCGGCATATCGCCAGTCTTTTCAATGGGGCCAGCGGCAGCAGCGCTAGCCCCATTGAAAAGAGAAGCAGAATGCCGTGACTTCTGCCACAGCTGTGAGAGCTGTGAAAGCTGTGGCACCTGCAAAAGATAGGACATCCGTGCGCTGGGAAGGTTCGTGCTGCACGTAAAGATTTCCGGCGGGGAGTCCCCTTATCACTGTCACTGTCACAGTGTTCAGTGATGAGGGGAATGCCCGTGGGGACTGCTGTGGCAGAGGATCACAATTTTCTCCCATTGTTTCCCATTGCTTTGAATGGGATTCAGGCAAGCCCCACAGTAATTTTCAGGAAACGGCTTGAAATATAAGCCCTTCCCTGAAAATTATCCCTACCTGCTGTAAAAAATAAAAAAAATATATACATCACCTCTCTGCCACTGTAGGGGCTCCGGCCTATCTTCTCGCTGGCTCACCAGCACTGTTCTGAAGCACTTTCTGCTGGCCGGGAATTTAAAAATCCCTGCCTCCTGAAAGTGCTGGGTCTGATTGGCTGAGCGCTTAGCCAATCACAGGCAGTGCTCAGCCATTCATTGAATGACAGCTGAGTAATACCTGTGATTGGCCACAGTGCTCAGCCAATCAGAGGCAGCGCTCAGCCATTCATTGAATTCAACTGAAAAACATCAATTAATCTTTACCTCCTCCAGGAACTATAATAATAATCTTTATTTGTATAGCGCCAACATATTCCGCAGCGCTTACATAGACAGGGGGAATACAGAAAGACAAAAGTACAAAAAATTACAGAACCACGGTTACAATCGTAATCAGTTGGTGGAAACAATAGGGGTGAGGGTCCTGCTCCAACGAGCTTACATACTACAGATAATGGGGTGATACAGAAGGTAAAGGGGCTGGAGATCTGCACGGTATGGGGAGGTGGAGAGTGAGGGATTCTATACACAAACAATGGTCAGATGTTTGGCCGTGTGACGGCAGAAACAGTGTGACTGCAGGAGCGGTTTATGATGGCTAGCAGGGATTGCAGTCAATAGGTCAGGGAGCATGTTATCAGGTGGCATACAGAGGAGTCGGTTTAGGGTATGCGGTATGCCTCCCTGAAACTACATCTCTTTCAAAGATGAACAATTTGTAACCAAAACAATTTTCCAAGATTGGAGCAAGAGTGTGAAATGCAAAATGTCTTTCATTGGATTAATAGGTTGAAGAACTTTCAAAAGACAGATAAGCATCATATTCTTTCCCATCTGAGTGAAGAAAAAAATACATATTATCATCTGCACAGAACATTGATAATATGTATCTCAATAGTGACTAGCTAAATGTCTTTACATGGCTATGGTAATGGCTAGCAGTGGCTCAAAGCAACCATAGTTGTTGTTCTATGGTCTGATTCTGGTGTTCATGTTCAACACTCGATGTCTGATCTCCCCCTTCCTATTACATATGTCTGTCTTGGCTCCACATTTTTTTCCACACTCCTGTCTGGTCTTATTCCTGTCCTCTCATCACTGCTGCATCTGGCTGCCCACTGGATTATTCTGGGGACTGTAGCCTGTGAACCTCTTCTGGGGCCACACAGAGGGAACTCCATTACCTTGTGGAACCACACAGAGGGGACACCAGTGCTTTGTGGGGTCATAGAACACACACTAGTCTAGTACTATGGTGAAGCCACAGAGGAGAGACTAGTATTATGGGGGTTACTGAGAGGTTCATCTAGGCCCAGATAAAGAGCAAAACCAAAAATGCGCATCACTAATTAGAGAAGACACTACTTGTGATCACTAGAGGCAACTGTACTGTAATCACTATGTAGAACTGCTATCTGACTATGACATAATGACTGCACTATATAGAAGTATTCTAGAGCTGAGTCGCTGTTTCTAAACCCACTGTGTTGTAGATATGCTGAGTCTAATATAATTTTTTTATGGGGTGCTCCGAATTCTACGTTTTGCTATGTAGCCCCATGGTTGCTATGTACGCCCCTGACTTACATTACAGAATGAAGTTAATATAATATACAAGGATCTATGTTGAAGCCCTCATTTTGAAGAACTGCCTTACATATCCCTGTCTGCCTGTGACATCAAGTTAAATCAGAATCATCGGTTAGCTCTGCTTTCCCAACTATATTGAGAATTTAATTTTTTTGTAATCGGGCTGAATAAAATTTCCAGTGTCAACAGTTATCATCTAGCATCTCTAGAGTCTGAATTGTATAATAGACCTAAAGTACATATCATCTTCTTAGAAATCTATAACGATGACCTAGAAGATAAGAGGATTTTTTACTCACCGTAAAATTTCTTTCTCGTGTTGTCATTGGGGGACACAGTAAAGACCATGGGATATACAGTAGCTACTGCCACTAGGAGGAGACACTAAGCACAAAAAGTATTAGCTCCGCCCTCTGGCTATATGCCTCCTGCCGACACCAGGCTAATTAGTTTGTCATGCCAGCAGTAGGAGTAGACATGCAGGAACAGCGAGACACCAATAGTTAGTAATATGACACACCAACAAATCATAACTGTAATGAAAAACACTGCACCATTTGCATCCTACAGAATCTGGAGTCCAACTAGGACCACCAACTGTGTCATATAAAAGAAAGAGGGGTGGGTGCTGTTTCCCCCAATGAGGAGACGAGAAAGAGATTTTACGGTGAGTAAAAAATCCTCTTTTCTCCCTTGTGTCATTGGGGTACACAGCAAAGACCGTGGGACATCCCACAGCCATCCCCGAGGGTGAGGTACAAAATAAATCAAAAACACATGCGGTCAGTTTACAGCCGTCTGTAAAACTTTTCGACCCAGCGAAGCGTCGGCTGATTCAAACGTATGCATTTGATAGAACTTTTAAAAAGTGTGTAGGGATGCCCAGGTAGCCGCCTTACACACCTGTGACACTGTGGCACCATGACTGACCGCCCATGAAGCCCCCACCGCTCTGGCAGAGTGTGCTGTCACCTGAAATGGCGGTGTCTCACCTTTAACCCGATAGGCCTCCACCACCGCCGAACGAATCCAACCGGCAATCGTCACTTTTGATGCCGCAAGACCATGTCTCGGACCGTCCGGTATCACAAACAAAGAATCCGAACGCCGAAAGGACGTGGTCTGGTCCAAATACGTCCTCAGGGCACGGACTAGGTCTAAGGTATGCAGAGCCCATCCCCTAGGATGAACGGCCTTCGGGCAGAAAGATGGTGGACAATGTCCTTATTAATGTGAAAGTTCAACACCACCTTTGGAAGAAAAGACCACACCGGCCGCAATACCACCTTATCCTGGTGAAAAAACGTAAAGGGTGGTTTTGCTGACAGTGCCGCAATCTCAAAATCCCCAACAGAGGGAGGTAACTGCCACCAGGAAGGCGACCTTCCAGGATAGTAACCGCCACGGTATCTCCGCTAACGGTTCAAACAGATGGGTCTGCAGGTCATCCAGAACCAGGTTTAGGTCCCAGGGTGGCACCGGTGACCAAAATGGAGGTGCAGTATGAGCGACTCCCTGTAAGAAAGTGCGCACCGCCAATATAGAAGCAAACGGTCGCTGAAACAGAATTGGCCGATATCTGTCCCTTAAGGGAGCTGAGGCTCAGCCCCATGTCCAACACGTCCTGGAGAAAAGACAGGAGGCGGGCCAATGAGAAACGCATTGGATGTACCCCCTTCTGTTCGCACCAATGAAAGAACGCTTTTCACACCCGATGATATACTCTTAATGAAGACGGCTTCCTAGCCTTAATCATTGTCTGGATAACCGGGTCTGAGAAACCTCGTGCTCTCAGTACCGCGGTTTCAACCGCCACGCTATTAAACATAGTGTAGACAAATTCGGGTGGTAGAGGAGACCCTGAGAGGGGAGATATTTTCGCAGTGGGAGCCGCCAGGGAGTATCTGCCAAGAGGTCTATGATCTCCGCGTACCATGTTCTTCGTGGCCAGTCTGGGGCTATGAGAATCACTGGTAGCCCTTCCTTCCTGATTCTCCTGAGCAACCGGGGAATAAGAGGTATTGGTGGGAATGCATAGGGGTAACGAAACCCCATCCATGGAGCTGTTAGTGCATCTGCTGCTAGCGCTCTGGGGTCCCTTGACCTGGCCAGATAGGTTGGAAGTTTCTGGTTGAAGCGAGACGCCATCAGATCGACGTCTGGCCGACCCCATCTTTGACACACGTCCTCCAAAACTTTGGGATGCAGCTCCCACTCCCCTTGGTCGACCTTCTTCCTGCTGAGGAAGTTGGCCACCCAATTTTCGACCCCCGGAATGAAGACTGCTGATATCGCCGGAAGATGATCCTCGGCCCATGCCAGAATTCTTTCTACTCCCTTCATGACCCCCCTGCTGCGGGGCCCGCCTTGATGGTTTATATATGCCACAGCGGTCACATTGTCCGACTGGATTCGCACCGGAGTTCCCTCCAGCCGAAGTGCAAAGTGCTGCAAGGCCCAGAATACCACCCACAACTCCAACACATTTATAGGGAGACCAGTCTCCTGCCTGGACCAGGTCCTCTGTGCCACTAGATCCCCCAGCGTGCATCCCCAGCCTGTCATGCTGGCATCTGTAGCCAGCACCTGCCACTGCAGGGGAAGGAACGACCTGCTGAATGTGTGGCGAGTTCATCCACCACCGGAGTGACTGCTGTACCCCTAGTGGAATCCTTATCCTCTGATCGAGGGATCTCGCCAATTTGTGCCACCTTGACAGTATCGTCCACTGCAAGGGGCGGGAGTGGAATTGGGCAAATGGAATCGCCTCGAAAGACGCAACCATTAGACCCAAGACCTTCATTGCGCACTGGATCGATACCGTGATAGAAGGGATAGTACCTGACTCTGAAGCAGCTGGCGTTTTGCCTCTGGGAGAGTCACTCGACCCTGCACTGTGTCGAAGCACATACCCAGGTACACCATGCACTGCGCTGGCACGAGTGACGACTTCTGGTAATTGATCAGCCAACCGAGCCTGGTTAGAGTGTCCAAGGTGATCTGCAGGCTCTCCAGGTTGTCTCGCCGGGTCGGGGCCTTTACCAGGATGTCGTCCAGATACGGCATGGCAACAACCCTTCTGGAATGCAAGATTGCCATTACTGCCGCTAGGACCCTTGTAAATACCCTGGGAGCAGTTGCCAGCCCTAATGGTAATGCCGCAAACTGAAAGTGCTTCTCCTGTACCATAAACCGGAGGACGCACTGGTGCGCCAGACGAATGGATATATAAATATGCATCCCGGATATCTATTGAGGAGGGGAACTCCCGTTTCGAAGGACACGATGACCGCTCGTACTGATTCCATGCGGAAATGACGTACCGCCACAAACTTGTTTACGTACCGCCACAAACTTTGCGAGCTCTTCTTCCCCGTAGTCTCTGGAATGAGCTCGTCTAGCTTGGTGCCGAAAAGGCGGGATGCTACAAAGGGCATACTGATCAGTGATCCCTTGGAGGAAGCATCCACATGACATGACCTCAACCACAGGCTCTGGCGAGTCGCCACAGATGTTGCGGAGGCACGAGCTACCAGCTTGGCTGCATCCATAGAGGCTTCACAGAGAAACATGCCTGCTTGTTCAATCTGCTGCGCCATATCTTGCCCAATCAGTAACAGCCTTACTGACCCAGGAAGAGGCAAACACAGGTGGGGCCGACTATTGGTGGGGCCGAACACTTTTCCACCAACTCCTGCGAAAAGCGGTACTTCCTGTCTAAACTACCTAACTTGGAAAAGCGTTTATCAGGCGCCTTCCATTCCTTAGACAGAACTTTATCAAAGTCTTCATGGGCCGGAAACGTTTTCGGGGAACGTCTGGGCTGCCTAAAAGAAAAAGACATCTGAGATGCTTGTGGCTCCTGCTCAGTGAGCTGAAACGTATCACGCACTGCTACCACTAAGCTCTCCAACATTGCCGAAAATCTAGGAACCTGATCCTCCTCTATGACAGAGTCAGAGGAAGATTCTGACCACTCCTCCTCTGAACAGTCCTCTTCTTCCGACGACCGCCGCGACCTCATACCTGAGGAACGCAAAAGCGATGAGGAGGATGGTGACTGGGAGGGCCTACCCCGTTTCCGTCGATGGCCGCGCTGTGAGCCATCCCTATTTTTCTCACGTGAACTGGAGGTGTCCCGTGCCAGCTTATCTAAAATTGCACCAGACGCCTGGGTGAGGTCAGACACCGCAAGGGACAAGGAGCAGGCCCACTCCGGCTCAACTATAAGTGTGGGCTGAACGGGGGGGGGGGGAGTGCCTTGTATTGTCACCTGTTTAGCAGGGGAATAATCCTTACAAAAAGGCTCAGCCTGTCTGCATGTTAACTTTAGATTACAGCATGAGCAAGCAAAGTGCATTACTCTTGCTGTTCGTGGTCCAGCCTCCAGAACTCTGGGGTCGGACATGGTGCTGGAATTTCAACCGGGCAAACCGCAAACTATCCACTACCTTGCCAACCGCCGGCAGGAGGAATAAGCAGCGAGAGGGGGGAGCTAGCTGCCAAGCAGAGCTTACCCTAGGTCCTTGACGAGGTCTGAGGAGCCGCAGAGCCGAGAGCCTGAAGAGATTCCTGAAGACGTGTCTGCACTGCATAAGAGCCAGAAAAACAGCAAGGATAGGAAGAGCAGGGCGGTTTAAATCCGGGCGCGCTGTCTCCTGATAGGCTGGCCATTCTATGAGGTCACCTCTCCTTCTCACAGCATGAGGGAGGGGGGGGGGGGAACGGCGCACATCACTGCCTTAGCCACGCCCCCTCCACAGCGTCCACAGAAGAGTAGCTGTGCTGCCGCGCCTGCCGCCCAGAGGACATGCCCCCACACACCCATGTCACCGGGGGCGTGACCGCTTGTTGGAGCCACGCCTCCTGCCTTCCGGACGGATAGAGCGATTGGGGCGCCGCCCACTGCTGCGCCTGCTCGGCTGCGCTGGGGTCCCTGCTGCTGAGCCCCTGCCATCAGCACCGGGTGTGCCACCAATGGGGATCCCGAAAGTGGCCCTGTCGCTGCCGCCGCTGAGCTGCCACGTCTCCCCGTGGTCACAGGAATGCGTCAGAGTGCAAGCCACTCCCACTTCCGGGGGATTGTGCCCTGGACGCCCGACCATGCCGCCCAATACCACCGCCAGGTAAGCCGTGCCTCACTCCCCCCCCCCCCCCCCCGAGGGGAGCGGAGGGAGATACTAGCCCCGGGCTCCCCAGCTCCTGTATCTTCCCAGGAAGAGAACCCCTTACCGGGCATCCCCCCAACTGTCCAGCACTACCCATGCTGGGACCTCACGGCGTTTAGGGTGCGCCTGTGCATAGCGACCACTTCGCGCAAAAAGCTATGGCGACCGCCGCTGCCGCGCAACTGCGAGACACGGGGGAGAAAACAAGGGAGGAAAAAAAAAGGGAGAAGTCACCAGCGCATACTCACCTCCTGCGCCTGCTTTGATAAAAATAGCAGCATCCAGCTCCAGCAGCCTACCCCTATGACATCGCCTACCTCATGGGTAGGGGATGCGAACACTTGGCACCAGAATAGGGGGCTTTTTGCTGGCGGGTCACATGCAGATATACAGATCCAGATGTGCCACCTTTTCTTCTGAGGCGGGCCAGGCAGTAACAATCTGGACAGTACCGGGTTGGTCGCCCTCCTCTATCATTTGGGTTTGATAGGGAGAGACCTGCCTCGCCGTTTAGCCCTGGCCCTTTCTTCCGCCCTAACGGGCGTGACCGTCCTCTTATGAGACACTAAGCTAAAAACTAATTAACCTGGTGTCGGCAGGAGGGATATAGCCAGAGGGCGGAGCTAACAATTTCTGTATTTAGTGTCGCCTCCTAGTGGCAGTAGCTATATCCCATGGACCTTGCTGTGTACCCCAATGACACGAGAGAGAAAGTATGGTTAAACTGCAGTAAACCTGAATTTTCAGGTTTTAAGTAGAGTTTTTAAGACCAATTTCATATTTATAAAGCTTGTTGTTACACGGCAATCATATTAGCATTGACCATGTAGGGTTTAAGTTTCTCCTTTATGTTATAATTTTGTAAACTTTCATCTTTTTTAAACTAAAAAGTGAATTCCTTATTACACCCCTAATATCCAATGATAAAAAAAATAGTAACAGTAGTTATATGTCTTATGTACAGTACATACAGTGTATACAACATATGAGATGTTTCTAAGGATGCCTGTCCACGGGCATTGCGGAATCCTGCGGCGGATCTCCGCCGCTTGGAAGTAGGAGCCGACAGACAGATCTCCACCGGTCAGCCTATCTGACAGATAGGCTAACCGCGGAGGACCGCGAAGAATCTTTCACTGCGTTATCCAGCCGCGGGGAATGCAATTCAAACTCGCCCATGGACAGGCAGCCTTAGTGATATCTTTATTTTTGTGATGGGGTAAAAGAATCTATGTGGTCCACTGATCACAATTTGGATCTAGTGTATGAAGGTTCCCACACAGTGTCATGACTTCTATTATAAACAGAAACTTTGAAGCTAATGTGAACTTAAGCTTTAGATTCTCTTCAGTTCCAATTCTCTTACAGAATTATTTCACATCACTCTTTTCTATTGGATTCTGAACGACATAATAGTCTAAGGATACTCTAATATTGCTGTTCATTCATACACTGTAACTGATGAAAGAGAAAGATATGACACTTACCTCCAATGGTTTCATCTACTCCAGTTATACTACGGTATAAGAGAACAATTTGTATCCTGAACAGTATGCACAAGCCAATCAGAAATACAACTGAGAGAGAGCAAGTGACAGATGCGATAATTGATGTTGTGAAAACTGTACTAGAAATATCTTGACTTTTTTCTGTTGGAGAAATAAAGAGATTACAGTGATTTAACAGCCTTTCATCGACTTTTAAAATATTTAAACTACATGTAATATTGGACCCTGGGAGCCTTTCATAAGTTTGTAAGAATTGTCAGATTTATTTGAAGACTAAATTTATTTTCAAAACCACTTTTCTACAATGTAGTAACAACAGAATGCATTGCCTCCTGTTGATGTGCATTTATAACTCAGATCCCGAGGAAAGTTCAGAGGCAATTGATAGAAAAGACTAAGCAAAATCATCTGATTAAGTAGATATTACAAAATGTCTTAACAACATATACTATCAGTGAAAAGTTTTAGAACACCTCAATTTTTTCAGTTTTTATTAATAATTACACAGTTTAATGTCCCACGTGTACTTTGAAATGAAAGCATAGAGCAAATACACAAGTTAAAGGGAATCTGTCAACTAGTTTTAGCCCTATAAACTAAGCTTATAGGCTGAAAGTAGCTGACTTGCTGAATCCGATGTTTTATCATTCCCTTCCCCTCCTTTTTCCACATTTTAGGGCTCAAATCTTCTGCTGCATTGGGAATGAATAATATTAATAAAAATAATAAATTAACTATATTTCACCAAATTAAATCTAGATATTTGACTCTTCAAAGTAGCTACCTCTAGTTGATGCAACAGCTTTACACAATCAAGGCATTCTTTCTACAATTCAGGTATTGTTTAGAAAATTCTTCCCAACATTGTTTCAGAGGTTCGCACAAATGTGCTGTACTTGTAGGTTGCTTTGATTTCACCTTACTGTCCAGTTCATCCCAAACAAGCTCAGTGGGGTTTGTCTGGAGACTGCGCAGGCCATTCCATTTTTGAAGCTATTGGCTTCTTCTTGTCATCTTACATAGTTCTGACATAACCTAGAAGTATGTTTTGGATCACTGTCTTGTTTTAATGTGAACCTCTGACCAACTAGGTGCACACCAGAGGGTATTGCACGGCATATCAAAAGGCTGTGTTAGCTTTTTTGTCCAGTGTGCCAGTCACCCTGTGTGAGTTGCCAACTCTGGATCCAACAAGAGAGGCCCAGACCATCGCACATCCTCCTCCATGTTTGACAGTTGGTGTCACACACTCAGGAACCATCCTCTTACCTACTCAATGGTGTACAAAAACTCTGCATGATGTATCAAAGATGTCAAATTTAGATTCATCAGTCCATCAGTAGTTTGCTAGAGGTGCTGCTTGGCCCAGGCAAATCTTTTTTTTTTTTTTACTTTGTGGGGATCTTAGCAGGGGCTTTCTTACTGATACTCTGCCTGTCAAACCAGCAGATATATGTCTCTTCATCACAGTCAAATTTTTTTTACTACAGTATTTTTTACTACAGGAAGACGTGCTTGAGGATTTTATTTTGTGAGGCGCAGATGACGCAAACTGTTGACTCTACATCAAATTTGCTAACTGCATGATAATATTTGATCTTTGTAGATTTCTATGTGCTGAATTCAAATATTACATTTGTTTATTCCAACCAGGTCTACTGTTCATTATGTGTCTACTAAACACATATGACATATCTATATGATTGACATATTAAATACATGAGCTAGAATCTGAAGATTGACTAAAAGAGATATCCATGATTGATCCCTTCAAACAACATTACATAAACAGAGCCAGAACTGATAAATAATATTGTAATCTTTCATGATTTCAGCATATGAATAAATGAGGTATTATACATTAATCTTATTGCAATATAATTACTTCAATAGACAGTTAACATTCAATTAATTCAACAGGCAGTATACTTGTGAAAGAAGGTGCGAGGCAAGAGTGCAAGAAACTGGACAATATAAATAAGTCCTACAAAGTAGAAGCCTGCAGATTTAAGTCATGGACTACATTGAGTTTCTACACGAGATCATCATTATGCAAAGAAGAAACCAGACGTAAATGCTATGTGACACTTTACACTTTACACGATTAAATAACTGTTACCATGAGGCCGGTCACGGACCACAGGTGGCAGTGGCGCGGTTCGCCGCAGCGTTCTGGGATGGTGTTGTGCCCACGTTCAGGTTGGCAAGCGGCAGCGCCGTGCACCGGTGTGCGGGCGCGGTGTGTGGAGCGCGCATCCGTGCACGTGCATGTCTGCTATGAGAGGCGTGCATGCTCTACCTCTGTGAGTTCTAGTGGCTGGCTGGGAGCTCCAGTCAGCTGGCCTGATTGGTCTCCGCCCAATGGGGGGAGACTCCTGAATATAGTCTGGCAGCTGCTGATAGCAGTTGCCAGTTATTGGTTCCGTTCCCTGTGTGTCTGACTTCGGTCCTGCTCCAGTGAAAGTTACCTTGTCTCGATCCAGCTCTGCCTGTGTTCTGGGGTCTTCTTCTATCAGCCTAACCTGTCGGTACTAGTAAGTTGTCATCTGCATAAGTACGGCGGTTCCTTCCTGTCCTGCCACTAGGCAGCGTAGGGTCAGTGTTGGCGACCTGGACCTGTCTACCTTTGGGGCTACCTCCAGGAAGGGACATTGGCGTGGGTGAGGGTCAGGGAGCTCCGGGCCGTGTGTACCTGTGCACACTACTAGTACTGTAACAATAACGTTTGATTGATTAGACTAGATACCAAATACTATTTTTTTAATAGTTGTAAGTTCATTGCTACACATTCTGACACTAACGTACCATCTCGTCATACATATGGGTATGTCTTACATGCTAATATGCAACATGATACTGAGGTATGTGTAAACAAATATTTCTCATTTGTTAAAAAAATTTAACCTGATGCATCAATTCTGGCATCATATTTGGAATCAGCACCTTCAAATTGTATAGGATCAGTACAGTTAGGTCAGCACAAAAAAAAAACGTCATATGCAGACCAGTGTAACTTATAGTTTGTACTGTAGAACCTCACAACCAAAGTTATGATGACAAGACAGCCAGTAGAGTTCTGTTACACAAATACTGTTATACCATGGAGTTGCCATATGACAGTATATAAAGATGGCATCTCATAATAAAGAGGCAAGAAGTCAGGAAAACGGTATCCCTGGTCTGTCTGCTGTTAAACTCCTATCTGTGGGGCACTCACCCTGATAAGGGCATCCCCACTCCATGGCAGCTGTCACCTACACAGATCCCTGTTGCACCCTAGCATAAATAAACCACATCCCAACGTGTTACCCAGATACATGACATCCAAAGGTCTCCTTCTGCATGGTGCATGAGCATTAATGTCTTTTACACAGGGAAAGTGGAAAAAGCCACAGCCAGACTGCTCAGCTGGCAGCTTATCTCCTGGAAGAACAAAAGGATTGTGCACTGAAATTTATTGTGATTGATCATTTTTTTCCTCCCCGATGTCATTTGTAGTATAAAGTTGTGACGCCCTCATATACATGCAACAGTTGCCTAATCTGACCAAAACTGGCTCAGTTTGGACAACTTTTTTATTGTGCCATTCTAGCATAGGAAAGAGAAGGTTAGGATCAGTTTATATAATCTTCAACAACTGCACGAGCGCCAACGTCACCACCAAGGTCATTAGTGCTCATGCAGAGCATTTGGACAGGCACAGTTCTATGTAAAGTGCTGAGCGGGGAGCATTTATACTCAGCAAGAATCCCACGATCCAGCAATGTTTTTAATGCTTACTGAAAGTCAGTGATAAAGAGAAGTGAACGAATAGTAAATGATTTTTTTGCATTTACACAGATAATTATTGCTCAAAAGTTATACACGGTATCATTGGCTATTCACACAGATGCGAGAAACTGATTTTATGTTGATTATACAGCCACGATACGTAACTAAATTGTCCTTCAAAACTGTGAGAGATTACAAAACTTGTTCACGTTAACAAACATGTAAATAAAAAGTTGACTTGAGTCTTTACACAATGCACATACATTGTTCAAAAGTACTTTAGGCACTTGCTTTTGTGCTTGTGAGTGTTTGTTGTTGACCACTGCAGAAGCCAGCTGTAGTCGCCCATCATGTTGGGGTTGAAGTGGCCTTGATATTGTTTTTCCAAGGTGGCAATATCCTGGTGGAATCTTTCCCCATGTTCATCACTCACGTCACCCAACAAATCCAGATGAGAATGTAAGAAATGAACTTTGAGCGACATTTGGCAGCCGAGTTGCTGATACACTGCTAACATGTTGCTTACAAGTTCAGCATGGTTGTCAGCCCGATGGTTGCCAATAAGGTTTTGCACAACTTGCGCAAATGCATCCCAAACGGAGAGTTCAAGCGTGTTCAATTTGGATCTGAATGTGTCATAATGCATTAATTTGTGGATTTCAGAACAAAAAACAATTCCTGCTTTTAGTTTTGGCTTTTCCTAACTTGTCCTCCCGATACTGAAAACCATTTCCATTATGATCCATAGCAACAACAGTTTTTTATCATGCCCAGCTTAATGTGAAGTGGTGGAAGGTACACTGACATTGGATCAACTAGTGATACATGTAACACATTGTATCTGTCAACAGCGTGCTCAACTCTGGATGGCCACTGCGTCACTTTGTAATAATTGCTTACAATCAGGAGAAACAATTTTTTTACTTGTTCTTATTTGAAAATCGAGCAACATTGGTCTGCAGAAATAGTAGTCCAAGTAATGACTGCTATTTCTGTTCATGTCATAGGCACAGCAAATGGCATTGCCTTCCTCTTGCCATTGCCATTGAGCCACTGTGTCTGAGTCAGAGTAGAACATGGTGCAGCAGATGTGAGATGACCATCTTATGTCTTGATCTCCAACTTTACATCTAAAATAATATTTGTAAGGAATCTTCACTCACTGTCTGTTTTTTGCACTGAACACATGTGGTATTTTTGCAACGTGTGACAAGCGGAAAGAGGCCTGCACTTGCTGAGTGGTTTCTAACATGTGGCTGAGGAGCCATGTCACAGTGGCAATGCATGCCGCACGCTCTTTGTAATCTCGCACACCATTGAAGGTATACACCAGGATCTGGATGACAAATGGAATTAGGTGATCGTGACGCCAGTGCCTGGATTAAAAGCGCTTGGTAGCTAAATAAGATGTACCCATGTATTTAAGCAAATGACAAGCACACTATTTACTTTCAGGCACCAGCAAATATACACCTTGCATATACACAGTTTAACACTTTATGCACAGATAAACAAACCTTCCCCCTTAGCTCAGGTGCATTTGAGCTAAAGGAGGAGCTATATATAGAGAGAGAACTGATGAGAAAATACCCCTTTCTTCCAATTAACATTAAATTTCCCACCATGAAACACTGTGCTCAGGTTTCCTTCAGTGCTCACAAAATTCCTATGAAGATTCTCTACTGCTTGTTTGAATCTTTGAGTCTGTTTTTCTGTCCGATAGAAAGCAACGCTGGCTTGAATGGACTTGGGTTTGGGAAAGCAAGCAGCTTCTCAGCTTCTGTGTGATTTATTAGCTGCTGCACACAAGATTGCTCTAAATTTTAGACGGAAGAAGCCCCCTCCTTTCTTTTTCCTCTCTCCGGAGGGGGCTTGTCAGAGCTCAGCTCTTATGGTATTTACAATGGGGAACTGCCTAAACAACCTTACATCCTTAGTTCCTCATCGACAATGCAAAGGGGAAAGCCATCTGCACCCTACCCAAGTCAGTCAGTGACTTTGTGCCAGACAGGTAAAACACTGTGATGGGAAGTCTGTGTGCACCCACAGCATAGGTGGGTCCAAGGAACCCAAAGACATTAAACATGAAGAAAGCACAGTGCCCAAACATGGCAGACTTTCACTGCGCCGAGGACATAGGCCTCTGCCCACACCCTTAGCAATCACGGGCATAGAGCAGACTCCGATGCTAGCACAACTGTGAATGTCTCATGAATGCAGTAACGCTCCTCCGGTTTGGCCCAAACCAGTGTCTCAGATAACTGTGGTAACAAAACAGAAAATACATGTTGCCCAGTGCTGATCCCATGACCCCAAGCTGGAGGAGGAGGTGGCATTACAAGGCCAAGACACCATGACCAGGAACCGCTGTAGTCTGTGTGGGAAGTATGTGAGCGGGCCCTGGGTCAGGCTTGGTCCCAGCAAACACCTTGTGCGGGCGAAGGTGCCGCGAGAGACATAGCAATGGGGAATTCATGTGTCCACACACTACTCATAATATTTGGGTGCTGGATACCTCATCGACAATGCAAGGGGAAAGCCATCTGCACTCTGCACCCTACCCAAGTCAGTCAGTGTATTTGTGCCAGATAGGTAAAACACCGTGATGGGAAGTCTGTGTGCACCCACAGCATAGGTTGGTCCTAGGCAACCCAAGTCATGGACCATAAAGAAATCAGAGTGCCCAAACATGGCAGACTTTCACTGTGCCGAGGACATAGGCCTCTGCACAAGCTCTCAGCAATCGCGGGCATAGAGCGGACTCCGATGCTAGTGCAGCTATGAACGTCTCATTTCTGCAGTATCGCTCCTCTTATTTGGCCCAAACCTGTGTCGCGGATAACTGTGGTAACGCGAGAGAAAATACATGTTGGCCTTGGCCCACAATTCATGCCCTAGTCAGTCAGTGTTTTTGGGCCAGATAGGTAAAACACCGCATTGGAAAGACCTTGTGCACCCATAGTATAGAGAGACCCCTGTAACATTCCAGTAGCAAAGGTATAAGCAGACCCCAGTAACATTTCCGTAGCAGATGTATAGGCAGAGCCCCTGTAACATTTCTGTAGCACAAGTATAGGCAGACCCCTGAAACATTTCTGTACCAGAAGTATAGGCAGACCCCTGTAACATTTCTGTAGCAGCAGTATAGGCAGACCCCAGCACTATTTCTGTAGTAGAAGTGTAGGCAGACCCCTGTAACATTTCTGTAGCAGACGTATAGGCAGACCCCTGTAACATTTCTGTAGCAGCAGTATAGGCAGACCCAGGTAACATTTCTGTTGTAAAAGTACAGGCAGACCCCTGTAACATTTCTGCAGCAGCAGTATAGGCAGACCCCTGTGACATTTCTGTAGCAGCAGTATAGGCACACCCCTGTAACATTTCTGCAGCAGCAGTATATGCACACCCCTGTAATATTTCTGTAGCAGCAGTATAGGCAGAGCCCTGTAACATTTCTGTAGCAGCAGTATAGGCACACCCCAATAACATTTCTGTAGTAGAAGTATAGGCAGAGCCCAGTAACTTTTCTGTAGTAACAGTATAGGCAGTACCCAGTACAATTTGTGTAGTTGAAGTATTGGCAGACCCCTGTAACATTTCTGTAGCAGAAGTATAGGCAGAGCCCTGTAACATTTCTGTAGCAGCAGTATAGGCACACCCCAATAACATTTCTGTAGTAGAAGTATAGGCAGAGCCCAGTAACTTTTCTGTAGTAACAGTATAGGCAGTACCCAGTACCATTTCTGTAGTGAAAGTATAGGCAGACCCCTGTAACATCTCTGTAGCAGCAGTATAGGCAGACCCCTGTAACATTTCTGTAGCAGCAGTATAGGCAGACCCCTGTAACATTTCTGTAGTAAAAGTACAGGCAGACCCCTGTAACATTTCTGTAGCAGCAGTATAGGCAGACCCCAGTACCATTTCTGTAGTAGAAGTATAACCAGACCCCTGTAACATTTCTGTAGCAGAATATAGGCAGACCCCTGTAACATTTCTGTAGCACAAGTATAGGCAGACCCCTGTAACATTTATGTAGCAGCAGTATAGACAGACTCCAGTACCATTTCTGTAGTAGAAGTATAGACAGACCCCTGTAACATTTCTGTAGCACAAGTATAGGCAGACCCCTATAATATTTCTGTAGCAGCAGTATAGGCAGACTCCAGTACCATTTCTGTAGTAGAGGTATAGGCAGACCCCTGTAACATTTCTGTAGCAGAAGTATAGGCAGACCCCTGTAATATTTCTGTAGCAAGAGTATAGGCGAACCCCTGAAACATTGGTGTACCATTAGTGTAGGCGAAGTCTGGAAAAATTAGTTAGATAGCAGTATAGGAGAGGGCTATAAAAATTAGTGTACCAAGAGTACAAGTGTACTTCTGAAAAATGTATCAACCAAGAGGGCAGGTGAAACCCAGAAATATTTCTTAAAGATACAGCTCGCTGTGCCTTAATTTGCAACAGAGCCTGGAGGCAGCCCAGTGAAAAAAATTGGTTTCTGGTAAAGTATCAATACTTTTGAAAATGAAAAATTGTAAAAAAATTGTAAGCAGAGCCTTTTGGTTCGCAGAAAAATTGGCAGTTCAGCGTGATGACATGATGTTTCAGGAGGAGGAGGAGGAGGACTAATATCCGAGAGTGATTGACAAAGCTAATTCCCCCCTTTTTTCCGGTGATAGAGAATGCTTATTTATCCGTTTGCAGCTAAAAGAATCTTTAGGTACCACTGCTTTCCGCCGAGAAGAGAAGTCTGGGGAAATCCAGGCTTCATTTATCTTTATGAGTGTAAGCATGTCGGCACTGGCAGTTGACAGGCGGGTACGCTTATCCGTTATGATTCCTCCAGCTGCACTAAACACCATCTCTGACAAAACGCTAGCGGCAGGCCAAGCCAGCACCTCCAGAACATACAGCGCAAGTTCGTGCCACGTGTCCAGCTTTGATACCCAATAGTGGTATGGAGCAGAGGCATCACGTACGCCGGTAGTATGATTGGCTACGTACTCCCTCACCGTCTTTTTACAGTGCTCCCTCTGACTTAGCCTTGACTGGGGAGTGGTGACACAGTCTTGCTGGGGAGCCATAAAGCTGGCAAAGGCCTTGGAGAGTGTTCCCCTGCCTGTGCTGTACATGCTGCCTTATCTCCGAGCCTCCCCTGCTACTTGGCCCTTGGAACTGCGCCTTCTGCCGCTAGCGCTGTCAGATCGGAAGTTTAGCATCACTTTTTCCACCAGGGCCCTGTGGTATTCCATCACTCTTGTATCCCTTTCCTCTTCGGGAATGAGAGTGGACAGATTCTCCTTGTACCGTGGGCCGAGAAGGGTCTACACCCAGTAATCCGTGTTGGCCAGAATGTGTCTAACGTGAGGGTCACGAGAAAGGCAGCCTAAAATGAAGTCAGCCATGTGTGCCAAGGTACCAGTACGCAAGACATGGCTGTCCTCACTAGGAAAATGACTTTCAGGATCCTCCTCATCCTTCTCCTCCTCCACAGCCAATACACGCTAAACAGATGGGAGGCAAGCAGCATGAGTACGCTCTGCAGTGTGCCCAGCTGTCTCTTCCCCCTCCTCCTCCTCCTCCTGCTCCTCCCCTTCCTCCTCCTCCTCCAAAACGCGCTGAGACATAGACATGAGGGTGGTCTGGCTATCAAGTGACTTACTGTCATCCCCTATCTCCTGTTTCAACCACAAAGCGTTAGCCTTTATGCCTTGCAGCGAGCTTCTCAGCAGGCATAGCAGCGGGATGGTAACGCTAATGATTGTCACATCGACGCTCACCATCTGGATAGACTCCTCAAAGTTTCCGAGGACCTGGCAGATGTCTGCCATCCAGGCCCACTCCTCAGTAAAGAATTGGGGAGGCTGACTACCACTAAGCCGCCCATGTTGGAGTTGGTATTCCACTATTGCTCTACGCTGCTCATAGCGCCTAGCCAACATGTGCAGCATAGAATTCCAGCGTGTGGGCACGTTGCACAGCAGTCGGTGCTCTGGCAGCTGAAACCGATGTTGCAGGGTCTTCAGGGTGGCAGCATTCGTGGTGGACTTGCGGAAATGTGCGCAAATGCGGCGCACCTTGCTGAGCAGGTCAGACAAGTGCAGGTAGTTTTTCAGAAAGCGCTGAACCACTAGATTGAAGACGTGGGCTAGGCATGGCACGTGTGTGAGGCTGCTGAGCTGCAGAGCCACCACCAGGTTACGGCCTTTGTCACACACGACCATGCCCGGTTGGAGGCTCAGCGGCAAAAGCCAGAGGTCGGTCTGCTCTGTCAGACTCTGCAACAGTTCGGGGGCCGTGTGTCTCTTGCCAGCCAAGCTGAGCAGTTTCAGCATGGCCTGCTGACGCTTGCCCACCGCTGTGTTGCCCCGCCACGCCACACCGACTGCTGTCGATGTGCTGCTCACACTTCTTAATTGAGAGGTAGAGGTTGCGTAGGAGGAGGGGGAGGGTTTAGAGGAGGTGGCATAGACCTTCGTAGATACCAGCACCGAGGTAGGACCCGCTATTCTGGTTGTGGGTAGGACGTGAGCAGTCCCAGGCTCTGATTCGGTCCCAGCCTCCACCAAATTCACCCAATGTGCCGTCGGGGAGATATAGTGGCCCTGCCTGCCAGTACTTGTCCACGTGCCCGTGGTTAAGTGGGCCTTCCCAGTAACCGCATTGGTGAGGGCACGATTTATGTTGCGGGAGACATGCTGGTCTAGGGCTGGGATGGCACACCGGGAAAAATAGTCGCGACTGGGGACCGAGTAGCGTGGGACCGCTGCCGCCATCATGTTTTTGGAAAGCCTCTGTTTCCACAAGCCTGTACGGCAGCATCTCCAGGCTGATTAATTTGGCAATGTGCACGTTTAAAGCTTGTGCGTGTGGGTGCGTGGCGGCGTATTTGCACTTCCGCTCTAACGCGTGTGCTAGCGACAGCTGAAACATTGCTGGATGGGGTCGAGGACAGTGGAGGTGAGGGTGTGGGTGCAGGCCGGGAGGCGCTTATGCCTGTGTCCTGAGAGGGGGGTTGGATCTGAGTGGCAGGTTGGAGCACAGGGGAAGAGGCAGTGGTGTGACCGGAGGCGGTGAACCGCCTTCGTCCCACCTTGTGGGATGCTTGGCCATCATATGCCTGTGCATGCTGGTGGTGGCGAGGCTGGTAGTGGTCACTCCCTGGCTGATCTTGGTGCAACACAGGTTGCACACCACTGTTCGTCGGTCGTCCGCGCTCTGACTGAAAAACATCCACACGTTTGAACACCTAGCCCTCTGCACGGAGGCTTGGCGCGAGGGGTTGCTTTGGGAAACAGTTGGGAGATTCTCCGCTGTGGCCCTGCCTCTAACCCTGGCCACCCCACTGCCTCTTCCAACCTGCCCTGCTGCTGCACTTGCCTCCCACTCTGAAGCCCTGTCCTCAGTAGGCTTAGCAAACCAGGTGGGGTCAGTCACCTCATCGTCCAGCTGCTCTTCCTCCGAATCCTCTGTGCGCTCCTCCCTCGGACTTACTGCCCTTACTACTACCTTACTGATAGACAACTGTGTCCCATCATCATCATCCTCCTCACCCAATGAAAGCTCTTGAGACAGTTGCTGGAAGTCCCCAGCCTCATCACCCGGACCCCGGGAACTTTCCAAAGGTTGGGCATCAGTCACGACCAACTCCTCAGGTGGGAGAGGAACGATTTTTTCCCACTCATGGCAGGGACCCGAGAACAGTTCCTGGGAGTCTGCCTGCTCATCAGAATATGTCATTTTCATGGAGTGAGGAGGCTGGGAGGAAGGAGGAGCAGCACCCAGAGGATTCAGAGTTGCAGTCCCTAAGCCAGGAGTAGTGGACTGCGTAGAAGACTGGGTGGTCGATACATTGCTGGATGCATTTTCTGCCATCCACGACATGACCTGCTCACACTGCTCTGTTTGTAATAAAGGTCTACCACGTGCACCCATAAATTGTGATATGAAGCTGGGGACCCCAGAAACTTTCCTCTCTCCTAATCATGCAGCAGTCAGCTGTGATTCACCTGGACCAGGAACTCGGCCTGTGCCCACACCCTCACTTGGACGTCCGCGTCCACGTCCTCAACCCTTACCCCTACTCCTCATCATGGCGGATTACGAATACAGCAGAGGCCAAATAAATTACCCCACTGTGCAGCACTGACAACTAAGCCTTAATTCACCGCAGACAGAGACATGTAGATAGCAGAGCTCTATGCTGTTACTAGGAAAAAAGTAACCCATTGTCTTGCGCTGATACCTAGGGGTAATTTACTGCTCACAGAGACTTGTAGATTATAGAGGCTGTGTGGAGTGGGAAAAGACTGTAAAGCCAGTGGATAGTGCTGGTAACTGCGGCGATCTCAACCCCAAAAACAGAAATGGTATTGTGAGACGCTCTGCACAGCGGCTGAGCTGAAATACTTTAAAGTGGCCCCGGTAATATTACAGTACTGTTTAGCGGTGAGACCGCTGTCTAATTCAGTGCAGACAGAGAACGGTATAAATAAGTATGGAATTATTTGTGTGCACTTTCACGCTGAGCGGTATTTTAACGCAAACTCCAGCAAGAAAAAAAAAAATTACGGAAGGCTGCAAACAGGCCTAGCTGTGTAATAATATAATGGAAGCACTACAACTCCCAGCAGCCACCCAGTAAAATGCACACGTTCAGATGTTGCCCTAAGAAGGAGCTTTATTTTTTTTTTTGGACAGAGGATACAGACTGTATAGTATATATCACTTTCCCTCTAGAAGTGGCTCTGGCCCTACACTGTGCGTCTAATTTACTCCAGACAGAGAACAGTATAAATAAGTATGGAATTATTTGCGTACACTTTCACGCTGAGAGCGGTATTTTAACGCAAACTCCAGCTAGAAAAAAATATTACAGAAGGCTGCAAACAGGCCTAGCTGCGTAAAACTTTAATGGAAGCACTACAACTCCCATCAGCCAACCAGTAAAATGCACACGGTCAGATGTAGCCCAGCGAAGGAGCTTTTGTTTTTTTTGGATAGAGGATACAGGCTGTATAGTGTATATCACTTTCCCTCTAGAAGTGGCTGTGGCCCCAACGCTCTGCGTCTAATGTACTACAGACAGAGAACGGTATAAATAAGTATGGAATTATTTGCGTACACTTTCATGCTGAGAGCAGTATTTTAACGCAAACTCCAGCCAGAAAAAAAAAAATACGGAAGGCTGCAAACAGGCCTAGCTGCATAATACTGAAGCACTACAACTCCCAGCAGCTACCCAGTAAAATACACACGGTCAGATGTAGCCCAACAAAGGAGCTTTTGTTTTTTTTGAACAGAGGATACAGGCTGTATAGTGCATATCACTTTCCCTCTAAAAGTGGCTGTGGTGGCCCTACACTGTGCGTCTAATTCACTGCAGACACAGACCGGTGTAAATAATTATGGATATATTTGCATACACTTTCACGCTGAGAGCGGTATTGTAACGCAGACTCCAGACAGAAAAAAAAAAATTACGGAAGGCTGCAAACAGTCCTAGCTGCGTAATACTGAAGCACTACAACTCCCAGCAGTCACCCAGTAAAATGCACACAGTCAGATGTAGCCCTAAGAAGGACCGTTGCAGTTCTTGAAGACAGGAACTACCACTACCACTTTCCCTATCTCAGCAGCAGCTTTTTCCCTAGACTCTGTATGATAGATATGATAGACTGCAGACTGAGAACGCTATAGCTGTAATGGCCTGCACAGCCCGAGATGGAAAAAAAAAATTGTGCAAAACTGCTCCCAGCCAGCTACACAGTTATGCACACGGTTAGATGTGGCCCTAAGAAGGACCGTTGGGGTTCTTGAAGACAGGATCCTACACTAACACTATCCCTGAATAAGCAGCACTATACTCTCCCAGTGTGTGTCTGAGGTGAGCCACAGGCGGGACCACTTTAAATACTCGGCAGTCACTTGATCTCGCCAGCCACTCACTGCAGGGGGGTGGGATAGGGCTGGCACGTCACAGGAGGAAGTGGTAATGCCTTCCCTGCATGTCTATTGGCTAGAAAATGGCGCTAAACATGCAGGGAAGGAAATGGAATTTACTCGGACGAGTGTGCTCGCTTATCTCTAAAATTTACCAGAAATGTAGCAAAAAGTTGCCTGGATGGTTAAAGGGGTTGTCCCGCGAAAGCAAATGGGTCTATACACTTCTGTATGGCCATATTAATGCACTTTGTAATGTACATTGTGCATTAATTATGAGCCATACAGAAGTTATAAGAAATTATTCACTTACCTGTTCCGTTGCTAGCGTCCTCGTCTCCATGGTGCCGTCTAATTTTCGGCGTCTAATCGCCAAATTAGACGCGCTTGCGCAGTCCGGGTCTTCTTCTTTTCTCAATGGGGCCGCTCGTGCTGGATGCCGACTCCGTGTAGCTCCGCCCCGTTACGTGCCGATTCCAGCCAATCAGGAGGCTGGAATCGGCAATGGACCGCACAGAAGAGCTGCGGTCCACTGAGGGAGAAGATCCCGGCGGCCATCTTCAACCGGTAAGTAAGAAGTCACCGGAGCGCGGGGATTCAGGTAAGCGCTGGCTGTGCGGATTTTTTTTTAGGTCCCTGCATCGGGTTTGTCTCGCGCCGAACGGGGGGGCTGTTGAAAAAAAAAAAAACCGTTTCGGCGCGGGACAACCCCTTTAACACAGCTTCGCTTACTCATCTTTAGGCTGAAACAGACACACTAACAATATAACAAAACAGCAAAGACATGCTACATTAACGGCATAGCATGCTGCAAAATTTAATTTAGAAAATTCTGGATCTGTACTTCATATTATTTTTTTTACAGTATGGCTACAATTATATACAGAATGTAGTCAAATAGACTGATCCAGGACTATATTGTACTCAATAGCGGTGCTCTATATTGAAATGACAATAGCATAGTTAAAGGGGTTGTCTCGCGGCGAAAGTGAATTTTTTTTTTTAAATGGACACCTGCATTATGCCCTGTGAAAAAGAAAGCATTTGTTAGTTTTTAAAAAGCACATTGCGCTTACCTGCATCAGCGTTCTGCAGCTTCTTTATTTCTTCTTTTAAAGATGGCACCGCTGGTCTTCTCCCACGGTGCACCGCGGGTCTTCCCATGGTGCACCGTGGAGTTTCTTCTTCTGTCTTTCACGTTCCATTGCCAATTCCAGCCTCCTGATTGGCTGGAATCGGCACACGTGACGGGGCGGAGCTACGATGACGACGCGGTGACCTGCTCTCCGGCACGAGCGGCCCCATTCACCAGGCAGAAGACCGCACAGCGCAAGCGCGTCTAAAAACGCCAGAAGGCAGCGAAATTAGACGGAGCCATGGAGACGGGGACGCTAGCAACGGAGCAGGTAAGTGAATAACTTCTGTATGGCTTATATTTAATGCACGATGTATATTACAAAGTGCATTAATATGGCCATACAGAAGTGCTGAACCCCACTTGCTGCCGCGAGACAACTCCTTTAAATAGGAAGGCATGGATCTGCTACACAATGGTACAATATTACAAATGCTTATGGGCCATATTAAAAGTTTTGTATTGGTGCCCTGAATGTTAAAGTTACACTTCTGCTTGTCATTCTGTCTTAGCAATAAGGGAATATCAGATACAAGCTACACTTTGGACTTTGATAGCATACATTGGCTTGATAAAATTTAGTTTCTTACCTTTCAGTTTCAGAACAAATAGTTTGATGTCGCCACCGATAGGAGTGCGAAGTTGGCACTTATATGGATACTTGATATCATCGTCACTTACATTTATTAAGTGCAAATCTCTACACAGATTCAAATTTTTGCATTCTGTTGACCTAAAGAAAATTGGGAAACCATAAATTTGTTATATTAAGAGTTTTATAAATTTAAATAATAAATAAGTTTTTTCATGGGAAGCTATTATCACTTTGCAGCCACTATAAGATCTCACCATATGTGCAAACTGTGCAAGAGGTGCAAATAAAAGTAGTGCACATAAAGATATGTCGCTCTGCTATGCTTGCAAATTGACTACTTGGGGTTCCTATGATATTCATTTTATTTACCAGACTTTTTAAATGCATCTGATTAATGGAGTGTGTTTAGAGAGTGAAGAAAAATATATAAAAATGAAGTGCATAAAATGATGCATAAAAATTTAAGCCAGGCAGCATTCAACTACTTCCTGCAATAGAATTGCAGTCCATAAATGCTGGACTCCTGTGTATTCCAGATCAAGCAGTTCAGACACAAAATTTAGATGCAATCCTGCAATCTTGTTGTGCCTTCCTAAACCAACAGTGTATCTTTTGTGATGACAGCAAGGAGGTCTTTTGGGACTCGGAAACCATCTCAATAGTAGAGCTAGTAAGGTCAATGGAACAAGAATAGCTTTACCAATACAGAGAATGTCAATTAGCACTGTACTTTACATTACATGGAATCTCAGTTGATTCAGTGCAGAACTTAATAAAGCTCAGTATGTATAACACAGATATAGATGAATATATCCAATATGAATCAAAGATGAGAAAACAATATGGCACTCACCAAGATTCAATATATGTCATGTAGACATATATTGTGACAGTGTTCTGTTTAGCAGAAACCGAAGCTACATAACATTCCATTCTAGGTGTTTTAGTGGTTACAGCACCATCTAGCTGTGTTGAAAATGTATTACAACTTGTTTTCTATCATAAAGAGTGATGTATTATGGGTAGTTTGCAAGGCATTGTGGGAAGAAGGAACTTTCAGCCAGAACTTCCAGTCAGAGACAGACTTCTCTTTGCTCCCTCCTCTTCAAAATCCACCATCCTTGTAAAAGCATATCTGGTAAGAAAGCTACCCTTGTTTCTGAGACAGTATGTTATGCAGAGCTGTTCAGTAGCCAGTTGTATTGTTACTCAGGGAGTTATAACTGTTTAGTTAGCCATGCAGCACTATGTGTAGCAGCCATTTTGCCATGTGCCTTCATGTTAATGTTATGTAATGTTTCCTATGCATCATACTTATACAAATTATCTGTATTCTTATAGTTTTACCAATCAATCAATCCACGCATTATCACAAGCCTCAATCGCATCTAATGCATGCTTGTATGCTACGATCTGTTAGCCAATAAACCTGTCAGATTAAGAAGAACAGTTTGTTTATTTGGAAGACAGAAATGATTAAGCTGAATGTTTGACTGCACACTGTGTGAACGTGTAAGAAGACAGAACAGACAGTGCTAGGACAGAAGCAAGGTGCATTCTCTTAAGCATTGGTATGGCAAACATTTACCTCACACATGATGCTTTATCCAGATAAAGCTTTAGTATCGTAACTATGTATGTTTACCTGAATCTATACAAATAAATGCTCAAGAAGACTTGGTGAGTGCCATATTAATACCTCTTCTTCAATGCAAATTATTAGCACCTAATGTAGTGACCCAGAGGGTACGACAGGGTAATCAGACACTCAGAAAATTGAATATCTGTCTATGAGCTCCTCAGGAGACATAGAAGGTATCATACAGGAGAGAGACCCTGTCTTTCTCTAATGCACAGGTTAAAGCTATTCTACTCGACAACAGCTTGCTTTGGATTGGCTGCTTGTCAGTAATTGCCCTGATTGGTTGAGGGGAAGGAGTTGTGAGAAGCCCAGGAAAGTGAGCAGGGTGAGGTAGGAAATGAATTGGAGTCAGGAGGAAAAGTGCGGGAAAATACGGGAAGTGAAGGAGGAGTTAAGAGGAGTCGTTGTCAGGAGGTGGACAAGTTTACCAGAGTGAAGTTGAGAGAAAACAAATTGGAATAAGGACAGAGTGGAAGCGAGGATTAAATTACAGTCTTCACAACAATGAGTGTGATCTACCCCCTGGAACAATTCAGTAAAAGCACAGGCGGTTGGGTCTTAATCACCTTCTACCTCTAGAAAGTAATTCTTAGGAAAATCCCCAGATAACTGAGACTGGTGGGTTTATCTTTGGTAACCAAAAGAGAGAGTGAGCATTGAAGAAAAAGAAATGTGCTATTCATGTTTCTAGAGTAATTGTGAATGCAAACTGAAAATCTGCAAAACAGTGAACTGTATTTCCTCATTTGTTCAATAAGCATTCAGTAAACTGTGTACCTTCGGTTTACCACAAAAACTACGTGGACTCATGTCAATTATTTATCTACCATCCATCTGGGTTCACCTCTCAAAAGGTAATGGCAGCACGTGACAATTTATTAAATCCCTTTTTATTCAAAAGATTTTCATTTAACAATGCAGCTAAAGACATAGTCTTGCATTTTCGTATTCATATACCAGCATACAAGAAATCTTGCATTTTCAGTTAAAAAAACAAAATACTGACATCAACGATAATTTATTAACGAACAGCCTCTGTGTGCAACTGAGTTGGACCCTATTTTGCCATTACGGGGAGAGACCACAGAGCCACCATTGACATCCATCTTGTTTTCCCCCTGAGGTCTCCCCTATAACAGCCAGCGCCCCGCGAGGGCATCGCACTACTGCCGAACAAGGGCATCATAACTCTCCTCATAGTACAGGGAAGTTCATTCTTGGTGCAGCAGTTAGTGGGAGGCAAGTTATGGGGACAGTCTCAGAGGCACACGGTAGCCCAGAAAACCCCTGAAAGCCTGATTAAAACAAAGGATTGCAGCAAAGCCATATATTGCCTTGATACTGCCCTATGGGGGGTTGCAGCCACAATACAGAGGAATCAGAGACAAGGGCAGATGAGCACTAGTGCACACAGGACTGTGTCAGTTTATGTGGGGCACTGTTAAAACGTTCTATTTTGGGGACGTATTTTTATATGGAGCACTTTTCGGGTCATTAGTTACAGTAAAGGATTTAAAATGCTGCAGTTTTATGATATTTTTATGTCACTGATTTTTTATGGGGCACAATTTAAGGCCTCATGGCCACGGGATAATTTTTATTTTAAATCCGCAGCGTTTTTCCTGCACGCGGATCTGCACCCCATAGGGATGCATTAGACACCCGCAGGTAGTTAAATACCTGCGGATGTCATTTTTCCTGTCAGGCGCGGATCCGCATACGGGAAAAAAAATGGACGTGCTCCGTTTTCGTGCGGGGACGGCTCCCGCAGGCTTCTATTGAAGCCTATGGAAGCAGTCCGGATCCGCGGGTGACCCGTACCAGAATTAAACTTACCTGCTCCGGACGATGCAGATCTTCCTTCCTTCGTGGCCGTATCTTCTTTCTTCGGCCTGGCGGATGTGCCCGGCGCATGCGCGCGGCACGCTGCCGGCGTGTCGAGCAAATCCACCATGCCGAAGAAAGAAGATCCGGCCGCGAAGGAAGGAAGATCTGCATCGTCCGGAGCAGGTGAGTTTATTCTGATTTTTAGGCCTCATGTCCGCGGGGCAGGAGGGACCCGCTGCGGATTCTACATGAAGAATCCCCGGCGGGCCTGATTTTCCCCGTGGACATGAGGCCTAAGGCATGCAACTGCTGCCACTTTAAGAAGAGAACTACTGTAAATATGATGATCAAGATGATGTTAGCCTTTAACCTTACTTTAATTCAGGTAATAATCCATTATGAAGCTGAGCCACGTGGTTTTGTTAGGGATGTGTTGCAAACACTCTGTTTACCTTGAATGTCTAGCTATGCAATACATAAATATATTGTACGTATATGTATATACACATATTGATTTATGCATTGCATAGCTAGACATTCCAAGTAAACAGAGTGATTTGTTTGTAAAGTATATATATATTTTTCTTTTACAGACAAATGAGTGAGGATTACTCACGAAGGTATGAAATTATTGAACTCTTTGCACTTACATATTCCCCGTGCAGGTTTTGTTCATGGCTGGATTGCATGGATCCAAAATGTCATCAAGATCTTCAGTGTTACTCTTGTTTGTTCTTCTCCAGTCAAGTCTAGAGAAAGCCGTATCATCACCAAAAGCCTCACATGTTAAGGTATAATTTTTTCCTAAGAAAAATGAAATCCATACAAAACTTTCAGCATATTTTTTTAACAGTGATATTCTGCTAGAGTGAACCCGAAGAAAACATGGGAACAAAGCTAGTAGTTAATATGCAGAGTTGTAGCACATAGCTCAGGTCATATAAGATAATAGTTTTACAATACAGTTTTAAAGCCCAACCCCACTTAAAAAAATATTCACGTGTGTAGGTAACTCCTATTCATCTAAATGTCATTCTCACAGGGATCCTGGAGCCCGAGCTCTGGAAATTATTTAGTGGGGTCTTTATGCTGTTAGCTGCTTTAGCTGTCTATGTGCCTGCTAAATCTTTCAGTCTTTAGAAGGTGTGAAATGAAGATGGCAGCAATCAACCTGAAACATCAAAAGCCCTCTATGGATGGCCAATTATGGCTAGTTTGAAGAATGATCCAGTCCTTTTGGTTTCCAAGATAAAGGTTTCAGAATAAGCCCCCCATTACCCCTATGCTTAGCATGATAGCTGTTTAAAAGACCATTGTTAAACCAACAGCTATCAGCTGTAGAGGTATGGGCCTGTACCACCTAGACTGTCAGTTGTCTACCCATACACAACTTTCAAAGAATGAAGAGAGGGACAATCCTTTTATCGTGTGTACATTTTTTTAATATTAACTGCACCCAATCTCACCCGGTCTCCTTTGTGCCTCCCACACATTAATTGTGTCTTCCTTCATGCAACATACAGTAATGGTGCCCCTTAACCCCTTAGTGACCAAGCCTGTTTACGCCTTAATGACCAGGCCAAAGTTTGCAAATCTGACACGTGTCACTTTAGCATGGAAAAAGACCAGAAAAGTTTTGCATATCCAAGCGATTCTAACATTGTTTTTTCGCCACATATTGTACTTCATTTAGGTGGGAAAAAAAGGCCGATAGAATTTGTGTTTATTTATTGAAAGCGCCAAAATTGGGAAAATTTTGAAAAACTCGTCATTTTTTCACATTTCCAACTGCAATATCTCAAATATGTGCAAACATAATATAGAAATTTTTGCTAAGATTTATATTTCCATCCGTTTACTTTATTTTGGGCGCACATTGGAAAAACTTTCGGGGTTTTTTTAACCATTTAGGAGACGTGCAAATGTAACATTACTTTTCAGCATTTTGAGGAACACTTCGTTTTCCTACACCAATCCAAGATTGGAAAGGCTCATAGGAGTCAAAATGATAGATACCCCCACAAGTGACCCCATTTTAAAAACTACACCCTTTAACATATTCACTAAGGGGTGTCATGAGTATTTTAACCCCACAGTTTTTTTTCAGGAGTCAATGCAATTTAGAAGAGAAAAACAAAAATTTCATATTTTTGCAAATATGTCATTTTAAAGACAGGACTTTTTTCTATAGTACACATACAAAATTAGGATTTGCGCCCCAGAATGGATAGCCCTGTTTGTCCCATGCTCAGAAACATACCCATTGTGGCCCTAATCTTACGTTTGGATGCACAATGGGGCCCAAAATGAAAGGAGCAATCGGTGGCTTTCGGAACAGAAATTTTGCTTGAAGGAGAATTAGGCCCCATTGCCCACTTGTAGAGCCATTGAGTGACCAAAACTATGGAAAACCCCCACAAGTGACCCCATTTTGAAAAGTAGACCCCTTAACGAATTTATCTAGGGGTACGATGACTTTTTTGACTTCACAGTTTTTGAATGAATCTAAGCCAAGCCGAAGGAAAAAAATTAAAATTTTCATTTTTTTGGTAATTCTGTCATTTTAAAAGCAGTTTTTTTGTACAGCACATATATGAATGAAGACTTGCACCCCAAAATGGATACCCCTGTTTCTCCCGTGCTCAGAAACATACCCATTGTGGCCCTAATCATATGTCTGGATGCACAATGGGGCCCAAAATGAAAGGAGCAAGCGGTGGCTTTCGAAACAGAAATTTTGCTTGAAGGAGATTTAGTTCCCATTGCCCACTTGTAGAGCCCTTGAGTGACCAAAACGATGGAGAACCCCCACAAGTTACCCCATTTTGAAAAGTAGACCCCTTAACAAATTTATCTAGGGGTACGATGACTTTTTTGACTTCACAGTTTTTGAATGAATCTAAGCCAAGCCGAAGGAAAAAAAATACGATTTTCATTTTTTTGGTAATTCTGTCATTTCAAAAGCAGTTTTTGTTGTACCGCACATATATGAATGAAGACTTGCACCCCAAAATGGATACCCCTGTTTGTCGTGTGCTCAGAAACATACCCATTGTGGCCCTAGTATTACGTCTATATGCACAATGGGGCCCAAAATGAAAGGAGCAACCGGTGGCTTTCGGAACAGAAATTTTGCTTGAAGGAGATTTAGTCCCCATTGCCCACTTGTAGAGCCATTGAGTGACCAAAATGATGGAGAACCCCCACAAGTGACCCTATTTTGAAAAGTAGACCCCCTAACGAATTTATCTAGGGGTATGATGACTTTTTTGACTTCACAGTTTTTGAATGAATCTAAGCCAAGCAGAAGGAAAAAATTATGATTTTCATTTTTTTGACAATTGTGTCAATTTAAAAACTGTTTTTTTTGGAAAGTGTACATAGGAATGAAGACTTTCACCCCAAAATGGATACCCCCATTTGTCCAGTGTTCAGAAACATACCCATTGTGGCCCTAATCTACTTAAAGGAAACATAGCTAGGCCTATAATGGAAGGAGCACCCGTTGGATTTCAGGGTACAACGGAATAAATTCCAGTCCCCATTGCCCACATGTAGAGCCATTGAGCGGCCAAAACGATAGAGAACGCCCACAAATGACCCCATTTTAAAAACTAGACCCCTTAACAAATTCATCTAGGGGTGTACTGCATATTTTGACCCCAAAGTATTTGAATGAATCTAAGCAAAGCAAAAGGAAAAAATTACGATTTTCATTTGTTTGGCAATTTTGTCAATTTAAAAACTGTTTTTTTTGTCCAGTATACATAGGAATGAAGACTTTCACCCCAAAATGGATACCCCTGTTTATCCTGTGTTCAGAAACATACCCGCCTGTGTGAGTAGGCAGTTATGGCCCTAATCTACTTACAGGACACATGGCTAGGCCCATAATGGAGGGAATGCCCGCTGGATTTCAGGGCAGAACTGAATAAATTCCAGGCCCCATTGCCCACTTATACGGAAAAAAATGTGACTTTCTAAAAATAATCCCCCCCCCTCCCCCCCGACATCCCCATTTTTTGGCATTCCCTAAATATTAGATAAAGGTAATAATATAAACTGCGTTTTATGTCCGAAGACAGGGGTAATTATGGAGGCTGGTTGGGTTGGGCACATGGGGCAAGAAAACTGGGTATCCCCCCCCTCCTCTCATGTATTTTGGGGGGTATTTCGTAACCTCAGTGGCAGGGATGGGGTGTAGAAAGTGGCGCTCTGTGAAGCTTTGTAATCTTGCTGCGGTGCAGCGGTCTCACAGAGAAGGCGCTCAACAAGCTGCTCCTGGAACTGCAGGAAGACGAACGTTCCCGGGGCTTCTTGTAAATTACGGATTACAGGTAGCGGTCTGAATAACGCCGGGCTCGTGTAGGCGGAATCCGCTTGCCGAGGCCCGCAGCGGATCCCATCTGTGAGCCCGGCTGTGACCCTGCGTACGGTTGCGTAATGTACTGCGCATAACTGCCTACTCACACAGGCGGTTTTTTGTTTGCATTTCCTGTGCCGTCGCTTAGAGATGACTCGGGTACCCACAGCCCGTACACAATGTGTTTGCATATGGGGTGCGAGTATATCTGCGGTCATAGAGCACAAAGGGCTCTAGGTCGCAGATATTCATGGTAAAATATAGCATGCTGTGTTCTGTTTCTGCGAGTGGATTACGTAATTCCGACCCGCTAATTGGGGGAAATTGTCTAATCCAATGCATGCGATTGATCCGTGGATTACCGCTGATCAAGCGCATGCAGAACCTGTAATTCCTCGCGTGACCGGCCTAATGTTAGATCGCTACTTTATCATGTGACCGGGGACCGCTCAGCGAGGCCGCCGGTCACTGCTCCAAGCACTCAGCGACCATTGGTCGCTGGGAGCAAGGAGATTTAAAATTTCCTGGGCTTCCCGGCTCCTGCGAATGTGTCCGGCATTTTGCCGGCGGGCGCATGCGCAGCAGCCGGAAGGGTCCATGGAGGATAATCGCATCTGGATTCAAATGCGGAAGCCTCCGAGAAGATGTTTCATCTCCCCCAACCGATCGCATCGGTGAGGGGAAATGAAACTGCCACTTTTTAAAGAACTTTTACGTGATCGCCATTATGCATTGGATAACGGCGATCACGTGACCAGTAACCGCATACCGCGGCTCCCCGTGACATCTCCAGGCTCTTGGCTACCTTTTGTAGCCAGCAGCAGGGAGATTTTATATTTCTTGGGCAATATTTCACTTTTGCGCATGCGTCCGCCATCATGATGACGGGCGCATGCGCCGAAGCTGGGGTAAGATCCGCGGATCAACATCCCACCAGGGAACAAATCCGGGACCTTGGGTACGTAATTTCATCCCCCCTTACGGATACGATCCATAAGGGGAGATGAAACTTTAACTTTTTAAACTTTTTTTTACTTTTAACTTTTTAAACTTTTTTTACTTTTTAACTTTATATGATCACCGTTATCTGATGGATAACGGTGATCATATGACTGGAAACCGCATACAGCGGTCCCCAGTCATATCTCCCTGCACTCGGCTATCTGTGACCGGCGGTTGCAGGGAGATTTTGAATTTGCCGGGCTCGCCGGCTTCTGCGCATGCGTGCCGCATCGGCACATCGCAGAAGCCAGCGGGGGGTCCCGACACCGGCCGGAGGACATCGGCGGACCTGAGGTGAGTATTTTCACCTCCCCTCATGGATCTGATCCATGAGGGGAGGTGAAACTTTTCTTTTTTTTACACTTTTTTTCACTTTTCCGCGATCGTCGTTATCCATTGTATAACGGCGATCGTGGTATCGGGGATCGCTCACCGCAGTCCCCGCTGACATCTCCTGCGTCCCGGCTACCTACAGGAGCCGGGAGCCAGGAGATTTTAAGTCTCCAGCGCCGCCGGGCCTTCTGCGCATGCGGCTGACGTAATGCCGCCTGGTGCGCATGCCCAAAAGAACGGCTACGGTGCCCGGAGCATCGGGACAGCGGGGAGTCGTGCGGCGGACCTCGGTGAGTAATTTCAGCTGCTCCGATAGATCCGATCCATCAGAGCAGCTGAATCTTTAACTTTTATTGCACTTTTATTTACTTTTTTGCGATCGGCGCTATCCATTGCATAGCGCCGACCGCAATTCCAGGGGGGGGGGCTCCGAACAGCCTGGGATGACAGCTCCATGCTGTCAGCTACCTGCGGACACCGACAGCATGGAGCTGTCACGTCCAGAGCTCGAGGGGCGTTATTCTCTGCAGGACACATGTTTTTACGTCCTCAGAGAATAAAGCCCACTTCGGGAGGATGTAAAAACACTATGGGCTGGTCGTTAAGGGGTTAATGCAATCTGTGCCATGGTAAAGTGGGGAGCTGACAGCTCCACACTTCACTAGGTCACCAGTGGTACTAACGGGCAGCATTACTGTATGTGACACAAAGGTAGACAGTAGACACCATTACTGTGTGACAGCATGTTCTGGTGTGTTTTCTGGCATATATGGAAAATGTAGAGCTCTAACATGATGTGAACAGAGATTATTGTGATTGTACTTATTTTACAGCTCACGCTAAATGCTCATAATTAGAGATGAGCGAGCGTACTCATCCGAGCTTGATACTCGTTCGAGTATTAGGGTGTTTCGAGATGCTCGTTACTCGAGACGAACACCACGCGATGTTCGAGTTACTTTCACTTTCATCTCTGATACATTTGCGCGCTTTTCTGGCCAATAGAAAGACAGGGAAGGCATTACAACTTCCTCCTGTGATGTTCCAGCCCTATACCACCCCCCTGCAGTGAGTGGCTGGGGAGATCAGGTGTCACCCGAGTATTTAAATCTGCCCCGCCCACGGCTCGCCACAGATGCATTCTGACAGAGATCAGGGAAAGTGCTGCTGCTGCTGCTGCTGCTATAGGGAGAGAGTTAGGTGTTATATTAGGCTTCAAGAACCCCAACGGTCCTTCTTAGGGCCACATCTGACCGTGTGCAGTACTGTTGAGTCTGCTGTGAGCATTGTTGCACAATTTTTTTTTTTTTTGTATATCGGGCGTGGAGAGCATTGCGTCCTCAGTCTGCAGTCATTTTACAGACTATAGGGGCAGTACTGGTGAGGCAGGGACAGTGGTACAGGGTAAGAGATATACAGGCTATATAGGCAGTGGGCTTTTTCAAAAAAATTGGGGAAAAATACTACATTTGGGCTGCCTGTGACCGTCTTCAGTGTACTGTGTGTCTGCTGGGGGTAGTAGTCCTAATTAATACGCAGCTAAGCGTTACAGCAGGCGTGCGCAAAATTGTTTCCTGGCTCTGCTGTCTCCGTTACATCACCACCGTCATCCCGCCAGAGGGAAACAGAATACATAATATACGCTGCCTACAGTATCTGTCTGCTGTATCAGCTCAGCATTTAATAAAATAGAAGCAAAATACTTAAGGCCTACTAGTGGCCTTTGGCCACTTGACTGCTTCTGCGCTGTGAATTCCACTAGCTCAGTCATACGCACCTACGTCTCAGTGCAGGCGTGGGCAAAATTGTTTCCTGGCTCTGCTGTCTCCGTTACATCACCGCCATCATCCCGCCAGAGGGAAACAGTATACATAATATACGCTGCATACAGTATCTGTCTGCTGTATCAGCTCAGCATTTTTAAAAATAGAAGCAAAATACTTAAGGCCTACTACTGGCCTTTGGCTATTTGACTGCTTCTGCGCTGTGAATTCCACTAGCTCAGTCATACGCACCTACGTCTCAGTGCAGGCATGCTCAAAATTGTTTCCTGGCTCTGCTGTCTCCGTTACATCACCACCGTGATAGCGCCAGAGGGTAACAGTATACATAATATACGCTGCATACAGTATCTGTCTGGTTTTTCAGCTCACCATTTAAAAAAAGGGAAGCCAAATACTTAAGGCGTACCACTGCCCTTTGGCGACTTGACTGCTTCTGCGCTGTGAATTCCACTAGCTCAGTGATACGCACCTACGTCTCACTACAGGCGTGCGCAAAATTGTTTCCTGGCTCTGCTGTCTCCGTTACATCACCGCCGTCATAGCGCCAGAGGGAAACAGTATACATAATATACGCTGCATACAGTATGTGACTGGTGTTTCAGTTCACCATTTAAAAAAATTGAAGCAAAATACTTAAGGCCTACCACTGCCCTTTGGCCACTTGACTGCTTCTGCGCTGTGAATTCCAGTAGCTGAGTCATACGCACCTACGTCTCACTGCAGGCGTTCGCAAAATTGTTTCCTGGCTCTGCTGTGCGTTCCGTAAGCAAAGTCAGCCTCCAACCACAGGCCAATAAGCGGCACATTTAATTACAGCGTTTTGTTTCTGCTCTACTCGTAATACACCATGCTGAGGGGTAGGGGAAGGCCTAGAGGACGTGGACGCGGGCGATGACGCGGAGGCCCAAGTCAGGGTGTGGGCACAGGCCGAGCTCCTGATCCAGGTGTATCGCAGCCGATTGCTGCGGGATTAGGAGAGAGGCAAGTTTCTGGTGTCCCCAGATTCATCTCACAATTAATGGGTCCACGTGGTAGACCTTTATTAGAAAATGAGCAGTGTGAGCAGGTCCTGTCGTGAATGGCAGAAAGTGCATCCAGCAATCTATCGACCACCAAGACTTCTACGCCGTCCACTGCTGCAACTCTGAATCCTCTGGCTGCTGCTCCTCCTTCCTCCCAGCCTCCTCACTCCATTACAATGACACATTCTGAGGAGCAGGCAGACTCCCAGGAACTGTTCTCGGGCCCCTGCCCAGAATTGGCAGTTATGGTTCCTATCCCACCGGAGGAGTTTGTCGTGACCGATGCCCAACCTTTGGAAAGTTCCCGGGGCCCGGGGGATAAGGCTGGGGACTTCCGGCAACTGTCTCAAGAGCTTTCAGTGGGTGAGGAGGACGATGACGATGAGACACAGTTGTCTATCACTCAGGTAGCAGTTATTGCAGTAAGTCCGAGGGAGGAGCGCACAGAGGATTCGGAGGAAGAGCAGCTGGACGATGAGGTGACTGACCCCACCTGGTTTGCTAAGCCTACTGAGGACAGGTCTTCAGAGGGGAAGGCAAGTGCAGCAGCAGGGCAGGTTGGAAGAGGCAGTGCAGTGGCCAGGGGTAGAGGCCGGGCTAGACCGAAAAATCCACCAACTGTTTCCCAAAGCGCCCCCTCGCGCCATGCCACCCTGCAGAGGCCAAGGTGCTCAAAGGTGTGTCAGTTTTTCACTGAGAGTGCAGACGACCGACGAACAGTGGTGTGCAACCTTTGTCGCGCCAAGATCAGCCGGGGAGCCACCACCACCAGCCTCACCACCACCAGCATGCGCAGGCATATGTAATGCCAAGCACCCCACAAGGTGGGACGAAGGCCGTTCACCGCCTCTGGTTTGCACCACTGCCTCTCCCCCTGTGCCCCAACCTGCCACTGAGATCCAACCCCCCTCTCAGGACACAGGCACGACCGTCTCCCGGCCTGCACCCACACGCTCACCTCCGCTGTCCTCGGCCCCATCCAGCAATGTCTCTCAGCGCAGCGTCCAGCCGTCGCTAGCGCAACTGTTTGAGCGCAAGCGCAAGTACGCCGCCACGCACCCGGACGCTCAAATGTTAAACGTGCACATAGCAAAATTGATCAGCCTGGAGATGCTGACGTATAGACTTGTGGAAATGGAGGCTTTCAAAAACATTATGGCGGCCCCGCGCTACTCGGTTCCCAGTCGCCACTACTTTACCCAATGTGCCGTCCCAGCCCTGCACGACCACGTCTCCCGCAACATTGTACGCGCCCTCACCAACGCGTTTACTGCCAAGGTCCACTTAACAACAGACACGTGGACAAGCACAGGCGGGCAGGGCCACTATATCTCCCTGACGGCACATTGGGTGAATTTAGTGGAGGCTGGGACCAAGTCAGAGCCTGGGACCGCTCACGTCCTACCTACCCCCAGAATTGCGGGCCACAGCTTGGTGCTGATATCTGCGGCGGTGTATGCTTCCTCCACTAAACCACCCTCCTCATCTTCCTCATCCTCCTACGCAACCTCTGTCTCACTATCAAGATGTGTCAGCAGCAGCACGTCGCCAGCAGTCGGTGTCGCGTGGCAGCACAGCGGTGGGCAAGCATCAGCAGGCCGTGCTGAAACTACTCGGCTTAGGAGAGAAGAGGCACATGGCCCACGAACTGCTGCAGGGTCTGACAGAGCAGACCGACCGCTGGCTTTCGCCACTGAGCCTCCAACCGGGCATGGTCGTGTGTGACAACGGCCGTAACCTGGTGGCGGCTCGGCAGCCTCACGCACGTGCCATGCCTGGCCCACGTCTTTAATTTGGTGGTTCAGCGCTTTCTGAAAAGCTACCCACGCTTGTCAGACCTGCTCGGAAAGGTGTGACGGCTCTGCGCACATTTCCGCAAATACAAGACGGACGCTGCCACCGTTCGCACCCTGCAACATCGGTTTAATCTGCCAGTGCACCGATTGCTGTGCGACGTGCCCACACGGTGGAACTCTACGCTCCACATGTTGGCCAGGCTCTATGAGCAGCGGAGAGCTATAGTGGAATACCAACTCCAACATGGGCGGCGTAGTGGGAGTCAGCCTCCTCAATTCTTTACAGAAGAGTGGGCCTGGTTGGCAGACATCTGCCAGGTCCTTGGAAACTTTGAGGAGTCTACCCAGATGGTGAGCGGCGATGCTGCAATCATTAGCGTCACCATTCCTCTGCTATGCCTCTTGAGAAGTTCCCTGCAAAGCATAAAGGCAGACGCTTTGCACTCGGAAACGGAGGCGGGGGAAGACAGTATGCCGCTGGATAGTCAGAGCGCCCTCATGTCTATGTCTCAGCACGTTGAGGAGGAGGAGGAGGGGGAGGAGCATAAGGAGGAGGGGGAAGAGACAGCTTGGCCCACTGCTGAGGGTACCCATGCTGCTTACCTGTCATCCTTTCAGCGTGTATGGCCTGAGGAGGAGGAGGATCCTGAAAGTGATCTTCCTAGTGAGGACAGCCATGTGTTGCGTACAGGTACCCTGGCACACATGGCTGACTTCATGTTAGGATGCCTTTCTCGTGACCCTCGCGTTACATGCATTCTGGCCACTACGGATTACTGGGTGTACACACTGCTCGACCCACGGTATAAGGAGAACCTTTCCACTCTCATACCCGAAGAGGAAAGGGCTTCGAGAGTGATGCTATACCACAGGACCCTGGCAGACAAACTGATGGTAAAATTCCCATCCGACAGCGCTAGTGGCAGAAGGCGCAGTTCCGAGGGCCAGGTAGCAGGGGAGGCACGGAGATCAGGCAGCATGTACAGCACAGGCAGGGGAACACTCTCTAAGGCCTTTGACAGCTTTCTGGCTCCCCAGCAAGACTGTCTCACCGCTCCCCAGTCAAGGCTGAGTCGGCGGGAGCACTGTAAAAGGATGGTGAGGGAGTACGTAGCCGATCGCACGACCGTCCTCGGTGACGCCTCTGCCCCCTACAACTACTGGGTGTCGAAGCTGGACACGTGGCCTGAACGCGCGCTGTATGCCCTGGAGGTGCTTGCTTGTCCTGCGGCTAGCGTCTTGTCAGAGAGGGTGTTTAGTGCGGCTAGGGGAATCATCACGGATAAGAGTACCCGCCTGTCAACGGACAGTGCCGACAGGCTTACAATCATAAAGATGAACAAAGCCTGGATTTCCCCAGACTTCTCTTCTCCACCAGTGGACAGCAGCTATACCTAAACAATACGTAGGCTGCACCCGCGGATGGAAGCATCGTTCTCTATCACCATAAAAAACGGGGACCTTTTAGCTTCATCAATCTGTGTATTCTATTCATCCTCCTCCTCCTGCTCCTCCTCCTGAAATCTCACGTAATCACGACGAACGGGCAATTTTTCTTAGGCCCACAAGGCTCAGTGATATTACTTTTGTAAACAATGTTTATACGTTTCAATTCTCAATTCAATAAAGCATTGAAACTTGCACCTGAACCAATTTTTATTTTAACTGGGCTGCCTCCAGGCCTAGTTACAAATTAAGCCACATTAACCAAAGCGATTAATGGGTTTCACCTGCCCTCTTGGTTGGGCATGGGCAATTTTTCTGAGGTACATTAGTACTGTTGGTACACCAATTTTTTTGGGCCCTCGCCTACAGTGTAATCCTAGTAATTTTTAGCCCACCTGCATTAAACCTGACATTACCTCAGCTGTGCTGGGCACTGCAATGGGATATATTTATGTACCGCCGGTGGCTTCCTGGGACCCACCCATGCTGTCGGTCCACACGGAGTTGTAACTGCATGTGTCCACTTCTAAAGAACCCCAGTCTGACTGGGGCATGCAGTGTGGGCCGAAGCCCACCTGCATTAAACCTGACGTTACCTTAGCTGTGCTGGGCACTGCCATGGGATTTATTTATGTACCGCCGGTGGGTTCCAGGGAGCCAGCCATGCTGTGTGTGCACGTGGAATTCCCATTGCGGAGTTGTACCTGCCTGTGACTATTTATAAAAAACCCCGGTCTGACTGGGGCATGCAGACACCTTGAATGAATAGTGTGTGGCACATGGGTTCCCCATTGCTATGCCCACGTGTGCAGCTCCTGATGGAGGTGGCACAGGATTGGATTTCTCATTGCTTCTGTACAGAATTGTGGGCCATCGCCCCACCCCTTTTAAAGAGGGTCGCTGCCTGGCCGTGCCAACCCTCTGCAGTGTGTGCCTGCGGTTCCTCCTCATGGCAGACGCACTTATAAATAGACATGAGTGTGGCGTGGCTATGAGGCCAGCGTGTGGCATGAGGGCAGCTGAAGGCTGCGCAGGGACACTTTAGTGTGTGCTGTGGACACTGGGTCGTGCGGGGGGGTTGGGCAGCATGTAACCCAGGAGTAGTGGCAGCGGAGTGTCATGCAGTCAGTGATTGTGCTTTGTTGGAGGTAATGTGGTGCTTAGCTAAGGTATGCATTGCTAATGAGGGTTTTTCAGAAGTAAAAATTGTTGTGAGGGGGGGCCCACTCTTGCCGCTATTGTGGCTTAATAGTGGGACCTGGGAACTTGAGATGCAGCCCAACATGTAGCCCCTCGCCTGCCCGATCCGTTGCTGTGTCGTTCCCATCACTTTCTTAAAATTGCCCAGATTTTCACAAATGACAACCTTAGCGAGCATCGGCGATATACAAAAATGCTCGGGCCGCCCATTGACTTCAATGGGGTTCGTTACTCGAAACGAACCCTCGAGCATCGCGAAAATTTCGTCTCGAGTAACGAGCACCCGAGCATTTTGGTGCTCGCTCATCTCTACTGATAATGTATTCATATCAGTAATTTTGATTACTTATTATCTTTATCAAGTATTGTTCGTTTACATTTTGTCCATGATTTGCTCAACCATGTATGGAAAGTTCCTGACATGTATGTACAGTTCAGTCCATATTAACCTAATTTAATGAGTGGATAGTCTTCTGTTACCCATAATATAATCCCTCTTCTACTGTGAAGTTTAATCACTTTAACCCCTTAGTGACCAAGTTTTTTTGATTTTTTTTCCATTTTCGTTTTTTTCTCCCCCATTTTAAAAAATCATAACTCCCTTTTTTATCCATCGACATAGCTGTATGAGGGCTTGCTTTTCGCAGGATGAGTTGTATTTTTCAATGGTACTATTTAATGTACCTTATAATCTACTAAAAAACATTTATTATTTGGATAATTTTATTATAAATATAACAAAAGATTTTTTTTTTTTACTTTTATTACTTTTTTTTCCATTAGTAAAACTTTATTGTTATGATTTTTGCTTTTTATTTTAGTCCTAAAGAGGACCACAACTTGCGATGCTTTGATCGTTCCTAAAGTATGATGTAATATCATAGCATTACAACTTACTGCAATCTAACAGGCAGCCTATCAGGCCACCCCACTGGGATGGCTTGATAGGCATACTGCCAAGACAGCCCTGGGGCCTTTCCAATCTCCCTGAAATCTCATCAGGGGAAAACTGTACGGGACCCCCGAACATCGGTCAGGGGATTTAAATACTGCTGTATGAATTTACAGCAGCATTTAAAGGGTTAACAGCCCCAGTCGACCATGCGGCTTGTGGTAGCTGTTGCCCACATGTGTCAGCTGTAATAAACAGCTGACATTTATGATGTATGGAGGGAGATCGGCAGAACGTAAAAACACTATAGGGTGGTCACTAAAGGTTAATCTATTCATTCCCACTTTACTTATGCTTAGAACTGTGGTCTACTTTAACCCCTTAAGGACTAGGAGCTGCAGAATTAGTTGGCGCTATACAAAAGATGCTGATAAGTCTTTGGCTTTCTGTTCTTTTTTTGTTTCTATGGTAATGAATGTTACATCACATGAAAAAGCCTTATGTGTCTAATATATGTTTTCAAAATTTTGAGTTTGTAGCTTATGGCAAGGCACGCGGGAAAACAAAATGGCAGAGTCTAAGGCGATATTCACAGCAAATGAGAGCAGAGGAGTGATACATTTCCTGTTTATGCAAGGAAAGTCCGCGAAAGAATATTCATGGTGATATGTCACAGACATTGGGGGATCAATGTCCTTCATATTCTACAGTTAAGAACTGGGTTGCCAATTTAAAACAAGCCACTTCAGCACCAATGATGAGGAACGTCCTGGACGACCGAGAGAGGTGGTTGTTCCGGAGATCGTCCATGCTGTGCACAACCTCATACTGGAGAATCGGCCAATTTCAGCTAAAGGAATAGCAGACATCATGGGGATTTCTCATGAACGTGTTTGTGTCATTATCCATGAACATTTGAACATGAAGAAGCTATCTGCAAAGTCGGTTCCCGAATGTTTGTGTTACGTGTGCTGCTGGGATCTGTAGTTCTAGGCTTCCTAGCAGCACAGCTACAGGTGGCTGAGTGTTAATTGAGCTGGCTGGGTGTGGTACTTCCTGCTAGCCAATCTCCTGGGTCTGTGCTCACATATAAACCCAGCTCCTGGTCAGTATGTGTCTATTGTTAAGGGTAAGCAGTCATGAATCCTTGTCTGTTGCAAGCTTGCTGTGTGATGTGTCTAGCATACATATGAAAACCGCGCACGTGTACAGAATTTAAACGTACAAACGGACATGAAGCAGCAAGACACAGATGAGACATGACACTATGGATGAGACCTGGATTTATTTGTATGACCCTGAAACCAAGGAGCAGTCAAAAGAGTGGAGGCACAGTGCTTCTCCCCACCCAAAGTAGTTCAGGGTACAAAAATCAGCCACTAAGGTGATGGCATCTGTGTTCCGGGATAAGGAGGGCGTGCTGCTAGTGGACTACCTTCAAAATAGTTTCACCATCAATGCAAGGTATTACATTGAACTTTTGGACCAATTGAAGGCACCTCTGAAGGCCAAAAGGCGCAGCAAGCTGTCCAAAGGAATATTGTTCCTGCAAGACAACGCCTCTGCTCACACTGCACAAGCGACTATGGCAAAACTGGTGGAGCTAGGCTTCCAGCTGGTTGACCACCCTTATTCACCAGATCTAGCTCCCTCTGACTATTATCTGTTTCTAAACCTGAAGAAACACCTCAAGGGTACCAAATTTCACACCATTTCTGATGCCATGGCTGCTATGGATGACTAGTTTGAGACACAACCAAAATCCTTCTTTTTGCAAGGCTTACAGAACTTGCAATACCGATGTAAGAAGTGGGTTGACATCAGTGGAGAAATAGCACTATGGTGATTAATCAAATAGAAAATATTTCCATTTCAGGATTTTTCAACTTAATATGTTATACATGAACTAAGCCAAATTGGGGTGGTGAAATCACAGAGGTGAGGGAAAAAACAAAGACATTATTCACAGAAAAAGCCAAAAATACAATACCTGAAGGTCTGCAAAGCAGACACGGTCGCCATAGGCACGATCGCCATAAGGCAGGCACAATCGCCACCGGCACAATCGCCGTAGGGCAGGCGCAATGGCCGTAAGCCCTGGAGATATGCAGTCAGCCAGACAATAATGTGGAGGAGCAGCTTGTTCATGGCAGGCCAATATGCAGTCACCCACTCAACCCAGCCCAGATTGGGGAGGAGTGACTGCATATACTAATAGCCTGCACATGTGAACGATACCAAAGATGCCAGCCATAGATGGATGGTGACCCATCATACAGGATATCAACCCTGGCTGATATAACAGCGGGTTGCCCTGTATCTCTAAAGTGGGCCACACTGGCTGACATCTTGGGCTCCCCCACCAACTAGCAAACTACATACAAAAGTACTAATGAATACTAATAAAATGTGGGTGTTGGTACTGCATTTTGGCCAAAACGCATAGGCTGACGGGCCGCGCCGAGGCCACACCGCTTCCGTCAGTACCTACGCTAACCCACTATAAATTACATAAAGTCACAGAGGTGAGGGAAAAAACAAAGACATTATTCACAGAAAAAGCCAAAAATACAATACCTGAAGGTCTGCAAAGCAGACACGGTCGCCATAGGCACGATCGCCATAAGGCAGGCACAATCGCCACCGCACAATCGCCGTAGGGCAGGCGCAATGGCCGTAAGCCCTGGAGATATGCAGTCAGCCAGACAATAATGTGGAGGAGCAGCTTGTTCATGGCAGGCTAATATGCAGTTACCCACTCAACCCAGCCCAGATTGGGGAGGAGTGACTGCATATACGACCGTGTCTGCTTTGCAGACCTTCAGGTATTGTATTTTTGGCTTTTTCTGTGAAAAATTGTGGTGGTGAAAGCAGATAATTTACTGAACAGACTTTCTTTTGAAGATACTTTCTTTTTCTGACACTGAATAAGATGAATTGTAAAGGTCGTACTGAGAGTTATCTGGTAAGAGGGAGAAATATATGGACACATATTAGTGTTCTTATTACAAATGCTAGTGTTGTGTACCTATAATGTGTTGTATAACTTTTATTACATTTTTCAGGAATGAAAGGGGGATGGAAAAAACGTCCAGAAATTCCACCATTGTTTTTACAGCGTTCACCATTTGGTAAAATAACATGATAAGGCAAGGCCCCCTGATCTTTGCCTGAGTATTAGTCCCTTGCCTCTAGGTTGCATATTCTTATAGCTGTCTGCCTGACCCTATTTTGAACTGTATCTTGCCTTTTGTCTTGTGCATTTGTCACCTTCTGCCCTCTGGTTTGATCTCTAGCCTGGATTTCTGAGTTTGCCTCAGTGGTGCCATTTTGATTTGTCATTCCTGAATGATATTCTATTTCTGGCCCACAGCTCTGTCTGACTACTCTCTAGTTCCCTAGTACAACAAGGAAAATGTTACAGAGAAATCATTGAATTCCTTCAAAGGATCATGTTCAACCTAGATGGCTTCCAGCAAGCACCTGCTCCATCTGCTATGGGACACATCCAGAGATATGATGGTGATTCTAAAACACTCAGGATTTCTGAACCAGCGTTCTAATCACATGAACTTTGCGAACTCTGATCAGACTAAAATCACTTGCACTGTTTTCTTACTCACTGAAGAGCCCTTGGAAACACCTCTCTGGCTATGAATAACCCTATATTCTTCTCATTACAACTTTCCCAATAACCTTCTGAAGGATCCTGTGCACATTTCGACAGCTACTTCTGCAATTTTCTGCCTCAAGTAAAGATATTCTTCCATAGGCCAATATGGCATCAAGTTCTTGTTGCGGCTTCAGATTTATCATGGAACAATCAAACTTTAGTGGCTGTCTGCTAGAAGCGTCTGGCAGGCCATATTGAGAATAAACTGACCAGATATGCCCTGTTTCTTGGATGACATCATCACTCTTGCCACTTGGGTTGATATCCATTTCAGGTAAAGGGCTCAGGAGACAGAGGATTCCCTTCACTTTCCACATCTGCCACCTGTGCTTAACAGCTCACCCATACCTTCAGTATCTACCACCCTGCCTATCTCTGATGCAAATAGGCAATACTGTTCTGTTCTCAGAGGAGAGGTCAAGGACATTGTTTAAGGATCTATGCCTTTACTGGGGTAGAAGAACCATCTCCACCTGAATTGTCTCATTTTTCTTCCTAGACCAGGAAACTCCCCAGCCTAAGCTTGACTGAGAGATTACCTTAGGCTTGTCTGCGAATAGCTCTCCTATTCAAGAAGGCCTTGTATGCTTCTGCACCCCACCTGTTCTGCCGCAGGTTAATCTTTTGCATCATGAAGTTTAGTTTCTGTCTCTACCATCTGCCAATACAGGTGCCACATGGCTGGTAAGTTTCCGACTTGGCTGGTAATTCGATCCAAAGGCTGGTGTCAATATTAATTTATCCTCGTTAAGAGTACAGTGTGTGTAAGACACTGAGGGGAGATGTTGGCTATGTTGTGCAGAACAGAGTGAGGTCTGGCTGCAACAGATTTGTGTGTGACAAAGTGAGGAATTCCTACTGCTGGCAGAGATTTGCAAGCAGGGAGCTATATGTAAAAAAGGGAAGACAGAATGAGAAACTATATATAAGAAGAACCACAGAGGGGGGAACTATATTTAAAGGGAGGCAATAGAGGTAGAACACTATATTGATGGAGGCAAATGAGAGGGGAGCACTATATCCGAAGGGGGCCACAGAAGAGGCCATGATATCTAAGTGGGGCCCTATTACTTTGTGGAACCACAGAAGGCGGCATTATTTCTAAGAGGGGCCATGTAGGGAACACTGCCACTAAGAAGTGCCACATGAAGGACATTGTTACTAAGAGGTGACACTATTACTTTGTGGGGCTACGCAGGCAACACTAATACTGTACTTTGTAGGGCCAGAGAAGAGGACACTAGTACTATGGAGAGGTACTTAAGGGTAGCATCAGGATGGGGAGAGTGCGTAAAGAGAACTTGTGGCTGCAAAAGGTCTTCATAGTGGTCTGGACCCAGATAAAGAAGAAACAGGAAACTAAACAATGACTATCAGAGGTAATTGCACTGTAATCACTATCAGGCCTTAGTCACACGGGCGTTTTTTGCCGCGATTTGCGGATCGCATGACGGATGCGCATCCGCAAATCGCGTGACCGGGGCCCAAAAATCGCACGAAAATCTGCTCCTAGCCACGTTTTATTAGAAACGGGCCGGAGCTGTCCAGCGCATTGAATTCAATGGAGCCGGCAATACAGCCGGCTCCATTGAAAGCAATGCGCTGCGGGCGAGCGCGGGATGAATTGTCGGGAAGGGCTTAAATATATAAGCCCTTCCCTGCAATTCATCCAGAAATGTGTTTGAAGTCATGAGTCAGTGACTGCTGCCTCTCATTGGCTCAGCGGGAGAGCTTCCCCTGATTGGTCCGGCTGAGCCAATGAGAGGCAGCAGTCACTCACCCATTCATGAATTCATGAATGGGTGTGTGAGTGAGGGCTGCCTCTGATTGGTCAGGCTGTGACCAATCAGAGGCAGCTCATTCAGCAGAGTTTAAAGCCCCGCCGGCTGAATACTACAGAGAAGCAGTTCAGGAGAAGTGCCGACGGCCGCGGCAGAACTCCGGCTGCAGCGGAAAGGTGAGTATACATTTTTTTTTTTATCTAACACATTTCTGGATGAATTGCAGGAAAGGGCTTATATATTTAAGCCCTTCCCGACAATTCATCCCGCGCACGCCGGCAGCCCATTGCTTTCAATGGAGACGGCTGTATTGCCGGCTCCATTGAATTCAATGGGCAAACATCATTCTTCTCTGCCACAGCTGTTACCAAAAAGAACACTATGTAAACTTGGTATGGCAGTAATCATACTGACCCATAGAATACAGTAATCATCTCATTTTTGCTGCATTGTGTAAATCTGAAAATTAAAGGAAAAAAAGCGGATCGAGCATTTCCCCTTTCATTACCAAAGACAGTTGTCAAACGGAGTAATTCACTAGACACATCTCCCCTGCCCCTACATAGTGCAGTCTGCAGTTTTACATCAGAAAAAATTTAATTTTGTGCAACTGCAAAGAAGTAATGAAGGCGTGCTCACAATGAGGAACGAGCCGCAGTTTATAAATATAATATGTGCCAGTAAAGTATTGGCGCCTCTGTGTAATGTACCAAATCTAATTCTCTAAACATGAAATTTGGGATGATCATTCTTTAGGTCCTAAAAAGGAGAAGTAAAGGGGTCACAACTCGATTACTCAATGCAAAGTGCAAATGAATTGGCGCCCCTGTGTAATGTACCAAATCTAATTCTCTAATTTCCCCAGTGTCGTAAAAACATGAAATTTGGCACAACCATTCTTAAAGTCCTAAATACGAAAAGTAAAGGGGTCACTATTCGATTATTCAATGCTAATTGCAAATGTAACAGCCCCCCTATGTAATGTAACTTCCCGATGATGTACAAGCGTGAAATTTGGCACAATCATACTTTAGGTCCTAATAGGAAAAGTAAAGGGGTCAGAACTCAATTACTCAATGCTAATTGCAAATGTAAGAGCAGCCCCATATTTTGTAACTTCCTGATGTCGCACAAGTGTGAAATTTGGCATAAGCATTGTTTAGGTCCTAAGTTCGAAAAGTAAAGGGTTTCGCAACTTGATTATTCAATGCTAATTGCAAAGGTGGTGCACCTCTATGTAATGTAACTTCCTGGTGACGTACAAGCGTGAACTTTGGCCCGAGCATTCGTCAGGTTCTAAATAGGATAAGCAATAGAGATGAGCGAGCACCAAAATGCTCGGGTGCTCGTTACTCGGGACGAAATTATCGCGATGCTCGAGGGTTCGTTTCGATTAACGAACCCCACAAGTCAATGGGCGAATCGAGTATTTTTGTATATCGCCGATGCTCGCTAAGGTTTTCATTTGTGAAAATCTGGGCAATTCAAGAAAGTGATGGGAACGACACAGCAGCAGATAGGGCAGGCAAGGGGCTACATGTTGGGCTGCATCTCAAGTTCCCAGGTCCCACTATTAAGCCACAATAGCGGCAAGAGTGGCCCCCCCCCCAACAACTTTTACTTCTGAAAAGCCCTCATTAGAAATGCATACCTTAGCTAAGCACCACACTACCTCCAACAAAGCACAATCACTGCCTGCATGGCACTCCGCTGCCACTTCTCCTGGGTTACATGCTGACCAACCCCCCCCCCCCCCCCCGCGCACGACCCAGTGTCCACAGCGCACACCAAACTGTCCCTGCCCAGCCCTCATTCAGCTACCCTCATGCCACGCCACACTCATGTCTATTTATAAGTGGAGAACGATGCTTCCATCTGCGGGTGCAGCCTACGTATTGCTTAGGTATCGCTGCTGTCCGCTGGTGAAGAAGAGAAGTCTGGGGAAATCCAGGCTTTGTTCATCTTGATGAGTGTAAGCCTGTCGGCACTGTCGGTTGACAGGTGGGTACGCTTATCCGTGATGATTCCCCCAGCTGCACTAAACACCCTCTCTGACAAGACGCTAGCCGCAGGACAAGCAAGCACCTCCAGGGCATACAGCGCGAGTTCAGGCCACGTGTCCAGCTTCGACACCCAGTAGTTGTAGGGGGCAGAGGCGTCACCGAGGACGTTCGTGCGATCGGCTACGTACTCCCTCACCATCCTTTTACAGTGCTCCTGCCAACTCAACCTTGACTGGGGACCGGTGACACAGTCTTGCTGGGGAGCCAGAAATCTGGCAAAGGCCTTGAAGAATGTTCCCCTGCCTGTGCTGTACATGCTGCCTGATCTCTGCGCCTCCCCTGCTACCTGGCCCTCGGAACTGCGCCTTCGGCCACTAGCGCTGTCGGATGGGAAGTTTACCATCAGTTTGTCCACCAGCGCCCTATGGTATAGCATCATTCTCGAACCCCTTTCCTCTTCGGGAATGAGAGTGGAAAGGTTCTCCTTATACCGTGGGTCGAGCAGTGTGTACACCCAGTAATCGGTAGTGGCCAGAATGCGTGTAACGCGAGGGTCACGAGAAAGGCATCCTAACATGAAGTCAGCCATGTGTGCCAGGGTACCTGTACGCAAGACATGGCTGTCCTCACTAGGAAGATCACTTTCAGGATCCTCCGCCTCCTCCTCCTCCTCCTCCTCCTCTGGCCATATATGCTGAAAGGATGACAGGCAAGCAGCATGTGTACCCTCAGCAGTGGGCCAAGCTGTCTCTTCCCCCTCCTCCTCATGCTCCTCCTCCTCCTCCTCTGGCCATACACGCTGAAAGGATGACAGGCAAGCAGCATGTGTACCCTCAGCAGTGGGCCAAGCTTCTCTTCCCCCTCCTCCTCATGCACCTCCCCCTCCTCCTCCTCCTCCTCAACGCGCTGAGATATAGACATGAGGGTGCTCTGACTATCCAGCGACATGCTGTCTCAAAGTTTCCAAGGACCTGGCAGATGTCTGCCAACCAGGCCCACTCTTCTGTAAAGAATTGAGGAGGCTGACTCCCACTACGCCGCCCATGTTGGAGTTAGTATTCCGCAATAGCTCTACGCTGCTCATAGAGCCTGGCCAACATGTGGAGCGTAGAGTTCCACCATGTGGGCACGTCGCACAGCAATCGGTGCACTGGCAGATGAAACCGATGTTGCAGGGTCCGCAGGGTGGCAGCGTCCGTCTTGGAGTTGCGGAAATGTGCGCTGACCTGGCGCACCTTTCCGAGCAGGTATGACAAGTGTGGGTAGCTTTTCAGAAAGCGCTGAACCACCAAATTAAAGACATGGGCCAGGCATGGCACGTGCGTGAGTCTGCCGAGCTGCAGAGCCTCCACCAGATTACGGCCGTTGTCACACACGACCATGCCCGGTTGGAGGCTCAGCGGCGCAAGCCAGCGGTCGGTCTGCTCTATCAGACCCTGCAGCAGTTCGTGGGCCATGTGCCTCTTCTCTCCTAAGCTGAGTAGTTTCAGCACAACCTGCTGACGCTTGCCCACCGCTGTGCTGCTGTGCCGCGCGACACCGACTGCTGGCGACGTGCTGCTGCTGCTGACACATCTTGATTGCGAGACAGAGGTTGCGTAGGAGGTGGAGGAGGGTGGTTTAGTGGAGGAAGCATACACCGCCGCAGATACCACCACCGAGCTGGGGCACGCAATTCGGGGGGTGGGTAGGACGTGAGCAGTCCCAGGCTCTGACTCGGTCCCAGCCTCCACTAAATTCACCCAATGTGCCGTCAGGGAGATATAGTGGCCCTGCCCGCTTGTGCTTGTCCACGTGTCTGTTGTTAAGTGGACCTTGGCAGTAACCGCGTTGGTGAGGGCGCGTACAATGTTGCAGGAGATGTGGTCGTGCAGGGCTGGGACGGCACGTCGGGAAAAGTAGTGGCAACTGGGAACCGAGTAGCGCGGGGCCGCCGCCGCCATCATGCTTTTGAAAGCCTCCGTTTCCACAAGCCTATACGGCAGCATCTCCAGGCTGATCAATTTGGCAGTGTGCACATTTAACGCTTGAGCGTGCGGGTGCGTGGCGCTAGCGATGTCTGGACGCTGCGCTGAGAGACATTGCTGGATGGGGCCAAGGACAGCGGAGGTGAGGGTGTGGGTGCAGGCCAGGAGACGGTAGTGCCTGTGTCCTCAGAGGGGGGTTGGATCTCAGTGGCAGGTTGGGGCACAGGGGGAGAGGCAGTGGTGCAAACCGGAGGCGGTGAACGGCCTTCGTCCCACCTTGTGGGGTGCTTGGCCATCATATACCTGCGCATGCTGGTGGTGGTGGCTCCCCAGCTGATCTTGGCGCGACAAAGGTTGCACACCACTGTTCGTCGGTCGTCAGGCGTCTCTGTTAAAAACTGCCACACCGTAGAGCACCTTGACCTCTGCAGGGTGGCATGGCGCGAGGGGGCGCTTTGGGAAACAGTTGGTGGATTATTCCGTCTGGCCCTGCCTCTACCCCTGGCCACCGCACTGGCTCGGCCTGTGCCTACACCCTGACTTGGGCCTCCGCGTCTTCGCCCGCGTCCACGTCCTATAGGCCTACCCCTCAGCATGGTGTATTACCAGTAGTGCAGAAACAGAACGCTGTAATTAAATGTGCCGCTTATTGGCCTGTGGTTGGAGGCTGACTTCGCTTATGGAACGCCAGGAAATAATTTTGCGCAAGCCTGCTGTAACACTTAGCTGGCTGCGTATGAATTAGGAGGACTACTACACCCAGCAGAGACCCAGAACACTGAGGACAGTCACAGGCAGCCCAAATAGATATTTTTCCCCAAATGTTTTGGCAAAGGTCCACTGCCTATATTCAATAAATATATCTCTTCTCTCTCTGCGTCACAGCTACTGGCCCTGGAGTATGTCAAATAACTGCAGAGTGTTGCACTGTGGACTGGAATACAGCGGTGATTTAACAGCCAACACAGACCCAGGAAATAATTTTGCGCAAGCCTGCTGTAATATTTAGCTGGCTGCGTATGAATTAGGATGACTACTACACCCAGCACAGACCCAGAATACTGAGGACAGTCACAGGCAGCCCAAATAGATTTTTTTCCCCAAATGTTTTGGCAAAGGCCCACTGCCTATATTCAATAAATGTCTTCTGTCCCTGCCTCACAATATATGTGTTCTGTCCCTGCCTCACAATATGTGTCTTCTGTCCCTGCCTCACAATATGTGTCTTCTGTCCCTGCCTAACCACCACTTCTGGCCCTGGAGTATGAATAATTACTGCAGGGCGCAATGCTCTGCACGGCCGATATACAAAAAAAAAATGTGCAACACTGCAAAAAGCAGCCTCCACAGTACTGCACACGGTTAGATGTGGCCCTAAGAAGGACCGTTGGGGTTCTTGAAGCCTACAATACTCCTAACACTCTCCCTATAGCAGCTCCGGCACCAACAGCACTTTCCCTCCTCTATGTCAGAACAAATCTGTGGCGAGCCGCGGGAAGGGCCGATTTTTATACTCGGGTGACACCTGATCTCGCCAGCCACTCACTGCAGGGGGGTGGTATAGGGCTTGAACGTCGCAGGGGGAAGTTGTAATGCCTTCCCTGTCTTTCTATTGGCCAGAAAAGCGCGCTAACGTCTCAGAGATTAAAGTGAAAGTAACTCGAACATCGCGTGGTACTCGTCACGAGTAACGAGCATCTCGAACACGCTAATACTCGAACGAGTATCAAGCTCGGACGAGTACGTTCGCTCATCTCTAATAAGCAAGGTTCTAAATAGGAAAAGTAAAGGGGTCACAACTCAATTATTCAATACCCATTGCAAAAGTAAGTGCACCTCTATGTAATGTAACTTCCCGGTGTTGTGCGAACGTGAAATTTAGATCCTAAGTGAGGAGAGCGGGAGGGGTGCCACATTCTACACGGGGACATCGATACATGCAGCTTAAGGGGAATCTAACGTTCCTCTATGTTTATACATATTTTATTCCTCGGTTCCTCTAAAGTAAGCTTGACTTCAATTTTCCATGCGAACAACACGTAAACACCTGTACCAAATTAACTTGGGTGAAGCTGGGTATATCAGCTAGTAGTGATATAACTAAAAGAATATTATCTAATTGATGATGCTAATTGCACACTTTTGGTCAAGTCGTTGGGGTCTGTAAATGAACAATCAGGCTGCAGTGACACTTGTCCTAGTTGATACTTTTGGAGTATACTTCTATTATAGTGTGTTCTGCTCTCTACCCACGGCTCTACACCTTACATGGTGGGACCTTGTGGGATTTATGTGTGTTTTGTTAGCCCTAGGTTTTAATATTATGCTGCACTGCATCCATATTATTCAAATTCACACTAAGTTATTAGATGATACTTACCAAGTTCTACTATTGTTGTTACAATCTCACCACCTAGAATTATCGGTCTTGTATTTTCTCTATTACCTATAATTGTTAAAAACAGAATACAGGTAATTCTGAATTATATTAGTAAACAAATACCTTACTAGCCAAATAGTAATAAACAAGTAACAACCATAATAGTCCCATTAACCTGGAAAAGTTGATTATGTAGGAGCCTTATTTTTCCTGCTTAGTGAGGCTACATTCACACGAGTGAGCGCAATATTGGGTTGAGAAATACAGCCCGATATCGCACTAGTCAACGGGCATGAGATGTTTTTGATACAATAACACCCCGCATCAATTCAGCTAAATTCCAATCCTCCGCCTCTTGCTTCACATGCACTGGAGAATCGGCAAGTGAGTCCGAGTTTATTCAATAGGAAACATCACATCGCACTCACGTGCACATCGTATAGTATGCAATGTTTTTGACTGTCCCATTGAAAATAATGGGTGATGCGTTCCGAGGGACGCAAAAAAATAGAGCATGCAGTGATTTTTACCTCGCAGCATCAATGTAAAAAGGTGAAATAAAGTTTCTTCATTATTAAAAATAAATACTAAAATGTTTTTGTCTGCATGCTGAACACCGTTCAAAATAAAAACAGAATTGCATTTTTTGTAATCTCATCTGCAATGTAAAATTTAATTAAAAAAAAACATCCAAAAGACGTATGTAACTCAAAATGATACCAACTGAAACCATGGGTGGTTTCTCAAAAACCAAGCCTTCACACCACTACATTGGCAGAAAAATAAAAAAGTTATGGTATTCAGAAGATAGCAATAGAATTTTATTTTTAATAAAAACAAAAAAAAAATGTTTATATAAATTTAGTATCTTTGTGAGGGCTTATTCACAGGAGCGTAAATCGGCCACTGTTTTCACGGCCAGCCGATATACGCTACCATCTGAGCTGTCTATTCCCTTCCCTCCCCCTCGCCCACTCTCTGCCACTCTCCTCCCCTCCAGCTATTTGCAATGGGAGGGGGTGGGGCTGGGGCAGAGATAACCTCCCACCCCCTCCCTACAGCCAGAAATAGGAGGGGGCGGGACAGGGTTGGGTTTTATCTCCACCCCACCCCCTCCTATTTCAAACAGCTGGAGGAGAGGAGAGAGGCAGAGAGACAGTGAGGGCGAGAGAAGGGGAAAGACAGCTCAGATGGTAGCGTATATAGGTCGACTGTGAAAACGGCAGCCGATATACGCTCCTGTGAATAAGCCCTCATTCTGACCTACTAAATAAATGTATCATATCATTTTTGCCAAGGTATGTATGATGTAAAAATAAGACCCCCCCCCCCAAAAAAAAATGGCATAATTGTGATTTTTTTTCTATTTCAATCCACTTCAAAATATGCAAATGTTTTTCAGTACATTATATGATACCTCTGAGAAATACAACTTGTCCTGCAAAAAACAAGCACTCAGACAGCTACGTTCACAGAAAAAAAAAGAGCTATGATTTTTTGAGAGCAGATAAGAGAAAATATGAAATAAAAAAAACATTTCCTTAAGAACTCCAATGCCAGTCCTCGCAGCAGGGGGTAGTTGCAGGGGAAGCCACAGCCCTTAATTAGTGACTTCCCCACATTCACTTTACAGCTGTGCTCAGGTAATGGCTTTTTCCTTTTACCCGAGCACAGCTTGGGTCAAAGCAACACTCCAGTCCAAAAACAAAGATCGTTTCACCAGCTTCTTTGACTACCTGATGTACACTGTACATCATTAGGCTAAAGGCCCATTTACACGGGGTAAGAGTCAGGCAAGCGATGCCCGACACCCGTCTCCTTGTATACTTGCCCCTGTGCTGTTACACAGGAGCAAGTATCGCTAGATCGGTCACAGTGCGGCCATCATGGAGGTGGAGTGGCTGGAGGAGAGTTCTCTGCCCGCTCTTCCCCGCCCCTCTCCATTCACAGTAAGCAGCGGCAGTTAAGTACTGAACGACTGCTGTTTACACTGAATGGCTAGTTGTTTGGTTTTCAAGCATGCTGAAACTGGAGGACTCTCTGCAGTCTCTGCATGCTTTTACACGGGACGACTAGCATTCAAAACCCCACAGAAGCATGGAATTGTGAACAACTACTAACGATATCATCCCGTCTAAAAGGGCCTTTAGCTTCTACACCTGCTTTCATTACCCAGTGCTGGCTAGTCAGAGCAGAATGAAGTGTCTTAGACTACCGATCGATAATATGCACAGTGTGCATCAGGTACTTAGAAAAGCGGTTCAGCCATCTTTGTTTCTCCTGGAGGCCTGGAGGGTCATTTTAATGGAGCTCATTCGGTAAAATACCAAAAATGAATATTTTTATACAAAAATTATTTTTTATGACATTATTATAGGAAAAACTGACAGTGACTCTTAAAGATGTTAAGAAAAGAATTTAGTGACAGTATATTTGCTGTGCTCATTTGTATTTCACTAGAAAAAAATGTTTTTTATTTACTGCAGCGAACAAATGTAATCAATGTAAATTTATGAATCCCACTAATGCATATTAGTTAATGCACCTGTGCTGCCAGCACTGACTCAAGCCGGTCTTTCCACTACACTCCTGTTCACACCATCAGGTACTGCGCATTGGCCTAGTGAGACATCAGCAGCCACACAACAAGGACTTTCTGTGCATATAATGGCTTGGGGAACTTGTCAGATTGTTTTGGTGCCAAGTACAGGGATTTCTGCAAGACCCCTTCAGGTGAATGGGCCAATTGGGATGGTTGCAGAAATTTCTTCAGGAAATCTGCCATGTGTGAATCCACCCTAAATGATGTACGCTACTACAGCTCAAAACTAGAGGAGCTTTCCATAACAGCAATCAGATTCCAGCAGTCATATGTACAGCACAGGTTGAGGGCTTATTCCGATGTGCGTATATCGGCCGGGTTTTCACGCCCAGCCGATATATACTGTCCCTCTCTGCAGGGGGAGGAGGCAGGCCGGGAGCAGTGTACTGAGCCCCCCCCCCCCATCTACTCCCCTTGTCATGGTTTGCAAAGGGAGGGGTGGGCGGAGCTAGGTTCCGCCCCTCCCATTGCAAATAGTGGTGAAGGGCAAGGAGGGGGCAGGAGCTCAGTGCACTGCTTTCGGCCCAGCCCAACTCCTCCCCCTGCAGAGAGAGACAGCGTGAAAACCCGACCGATATACGCACATCGGAATAAGCCCTCAAAATCAAAGTGTTGATATTTAAGGAGCATTATTTAACTTTTTTTTCATACACCAATTGTACAACAGGATGAAGAAACATGGTTATATAGCCTATTACAGAAAAAAATGTTGTTTTTCGTTATCTTTACTTACTCCTCTGCCCATTGCCTTTTCTACTGATCACTCAATTAATTGATAAAATTTATACTTGGAGTGGAAAGGAGACAGATCAGAAGGAGACAGATTTGTAGCATTTATTTTTAATGAAAGAGCCAGTTACAGTGTTTCCTACACAAGTCAAAGTAGAGAGGAGGGCAGGAATGGGAGAGCAGCTGCAGAGGAACATAGAGATACTGCAGCAGCTTCTGATAAGTGTTCTATAGAGATGAGCGAACCTACTCGGCCACGCCCCTTTTTCGCCCGAGCGCCGCGATTTTCGAGTACTTCCGTACTCGGGCGAAAAGATTTGGGGGGCGCCGTGGGTGAGTGGGGGGTTGCAGCGGGGGGGAGAGGGAGAGGGCTCCCCCCTGTTCCCCGCTGCTACCCCCCGCTCCACCACGCCTCCCCCCGCCCCCCTGCGCCCCCCGAATCTTTTCACCCGAGTATATTTGCTCATCTCTAGTGTTCTACTGTTTCACCCTAGAGCTAAATTAACAGCAACACTGCTCGTTAATGCTGTAAAATGTCCTTCATACTGCTGCTGCTGGAAAAGAATTTACATAAATTAGGAAATCTTGAAAGTTATTATACTATGGTATACAATAGTTGGGTTACCTTTCACTATAAGCCTTTTCTTTCCACATGCACTGTAGTTTTTCGCATTGTACATATGAGTGATAGTGTACATGTATACAGCTGAGTCCGCTTGCTTTAGGGATTTGAATGATATTTCACTTCTATTCTTCACAAATTCTTTACAGTCCTAAAAAAAACAAGCAGTATGTATTTTATCACATTGATTGTTAAAATGTGTAATATATTGCCAATAACCTTCCAACATAGCCTAGATCAGAGGTTTTCAACTCCAGTCCTCAGCGGCCCCCAACAGGTCATGTTTTCAGGATATTCTGTAGTAAGAACACCTGTGGCAGTGTCTGAGGCACCAGCAATAATTACATCACATGTGCAAAACTGAGGAAATCCTGAAAACATGACCTGTTGGAAGTCATGAGGACTGGAGTTGGGAAACACTGGCGTAGATGATAGTCTGTTTAATGGTAGTCTCTCGAGATTCTATTCAAGAATTGATATTTAACAAAATTTCCTGATATAATTATCACACTCCCTCACATTTTTCAGTCCCCAGCCACCAGAATACAGATGAAGGCTGCCGGGGATGGGGGAGAAGAGCCGGACAGCACTTCTAGGTGGGTTCAATTTTTTTCTTTTTTTTAACAGTTAGGGATGATTTTCGGGGTAGGGCTTATATTTTAAGCCACCCCCTGAAAATCATCGCTGCAGGGGGTTGCCTTCTTCCCATTGCTTTCAAAAGCAATGAGATAGCATCGCGGTCCTCTGCCACTGCTGTGGCACGGGAATCTTTTGTGCCCGAAGGGAGTCCCATCATCACTGAACACTGTGACAGTGCTGTCACAAAGTTCAATGATGAGGTGACCTTTGTGGAGCAGCTGCGCTTTTGCAAGCACAGCCGCTCAAGTAAAAGGGGATCTGAAACCTTACCCGTTGAAAGCCTGCTTTTGGGCACGTGAAAAAAAAAGCACAGAGCTTTGGTCACGCGCATTTTGCACATGCGTGTAGCGCATTCTTTTGCACACATAGGCACGCAAAAAGAAAAACGCTCATCTGACCGAGTCCTAAGGGTGGTTTCACATCTGCATTGGAACCTACAGCGGGAGCATGCAGCGCTTTTTCTTCCATCCCTAAAACCAGGCAGCTGGGTGAAAAGCAGGCAGACGCCATTATACTCAATGGGGTCTGCCCGGCGCTGTTCAATTTAGTCCAGAGATGGAACAGTTCGCAGTTCGACCACGGGGATTCCCAGCGTGTGAAAGTACCCTAATCCCTCCATTCCCCCCCCCCCAAAAAAAAAAAACAAGATAGGTGCCACAGAAAATGCAGCTCATTCCACAAAAAAATAACTATCAAACTCCTATGTCAATGGAGAAGTAAAAAAAGAATGGCTGTGAGAATGTAGGGATGCAACAAAAAGTGAAAAACTCCTCTTCCAAAAAAGCATTGTATCATTAAAATGAATAATTTTATCAAGAAAAAATAACAAGATTCTTAATACTCCCTGGACAACTAATGACTACTCTCAATTTTACCTTAAGGGCTCAGTCACACGGGCGCATCGGCACCCGTACACCGGCGCCGATGCGCCCGTGTGACTGACAGTTAGGCCTCATGTCCACAGGGAAAATAACATTTTAAATCCGCAGCGGATCACCCACGTGCGTGATCCGCACCTAAAATTTCCCATTGGAATGCATTGACCACCCGTGGGTAGATAAATAGCCGCAGATGGTATTTTTAAGTGATTTTAAAATTTCATGCACGTGAAAAAAAACGCGACATGCTCCATTCAAGTGCGGATCACGCGTGCGGGAGCACATAGAGCTCATAGCTCAATTGATCTCCTGCATGAAAAAAAAAGTAAATTTAAGCTCATCTGCACTGCATCCGCAGCAGAAATCCGCGTTACATATCCGCAGCGGATCTGATTTTCCCTGTGGACATGAGGCCTTAGGCCTCATGTCCACGGGCAAAATAGGATTTAAAATCCACAGCGGATCACCTGCATGCAGATCCGCATCCCATAGGGATGCATTGACCACCCGCAGGTAGATAAATACCCGCAATGGTCAATAAAACGGAATTTTAAAAAAATGGAGCATGAAAAAATCTGGACCATGCTCCATTTTCATGCGGGTCTCCCGCAGGGACGGCTCCCGCAGGCTTCTATTGAAGCCTATGGATCCGCAGGAGACATAAAATAAGAATTAACTTACCCGCAGCGGACCGGGCAGTTCTTCTCTTCTTCACGGCCGGATCTTCTTTCTTCGGCCAGGCGGATGTGCCCGGCGCATGCGCGCGGCGCGCGGCCGGCGTGCCGAGCACATCCACCGGCCAAAGAAAGAAGATCCGGCCATGAAGAGGTGAAGACCTGCCCCGTCCGCTGCGGGTGAGGTAATTCTCATTTTAAGCGCTCATGTCCGCGGGGCAGGAGGGACCCGCTACGGATTCTCCATGTAGAATCCATAGCGGGCCTGATTTTCCCCGTGGACATGAGGCCTTAGAAGACGGCCATACCTGAAGACGGACGTCTCTCTGCAGTGCTGATGAAAGAACACATGTTCTTTCTCCCGACGCTGCAGAGACGTCCGTCTTCAGGTACGGCCATCTGCTATCTGCAGTAACACGGGCACCGATGCGCCTGTGTTACTGAGCCCTCAATGGGTTGCCCTAGCAGTTTTTGCTGCAGGAAGCAAACCACTCCATACATTGCTCAGTGGTTCAGGTTGGTACTGCAGGCTGAGTCTCATTCACTTCAATAACAATCAGCCTACAGTACCAACCTAGACTGCTGCCTATAGTTACAAATCCTGAATCAGACAGTGCAGTCAAGTTGTTTTTGATGCAATTATCATAAAAACATGTTCTCTAATTTAGCCGTAATTTTACATGAGCCGCTATAGTTTGATGCAGTTTTGTGGTAATTGCAGTTATATACCACAACCTAACCACACTAATTAACACAAAGGGCTTGTTCACACCTGCACATGCTATATCCATTTGTGGAGAAGAAAAGAGGTACTGAAACGGTGTGTTCTGCAAATATTTCAGCATTTGTCCCCATTGATTTTGATGTGTTTTCAAAAAAACAAATTCTGTTTGATTGTGTTCCATTATAGTTTTTTTTTTTAAACAGAATGGAATCAAACGGAAATCATTTTGTTTTTGAAAACCCATTGAATTCAACACTTTTTTTCGTTTCAGTTCTATTTTTCTGCTCTCAAAATGGAACAGCCAGACAGAATTCAAATAAAAATAGCAAAAGTAGATGTGAATGAGCCCTAACATGTTTGTATATATGGTAATGGGTAATTCAGGACATTCATTAATATGACTGAATTATATTTAGCACTAGCTTACCCGTCGCGCGTTGGTGCGAATACAGACATACATACATTCGTTTTTATATATCTAGATAACAACCAATCACAGCGCAGCTTTTTTAGGTTACCTCAGTGGTATAATATATAACACCCAATCACAGCGCAGCTTATATGTTACCTCAGCAGTATAAAATATAACAACCAATCACAGTGCAGCTTTCATGTTACGTCAGCAGTAAGATAAATAATTTCCCGTTTCTATGACACCGGAAAGTGAGAAAATAACATTCCATACGTAAAATTTGGACGCTAATTCTTTTGCGCATTGAATTGAATAATGGAGTTGGGACCCATTAGCTTTTCCTATTTATGACATAATCAATGCTCGGGCCAAATTTCGAGTTTCTATGACAACGTGAAGAGAGAGAATTAGATTCTGAACGTAAAATTTGGACGCTAATTCTTTTGCGCATAGAATTGAATAATCAAGTTGGGACCCATTAACGTTTCCTATTTATCACATAATCAATGCTCGTGCCAAATTTCGAGTTTTAATGACATTGGGAAGCGAGAAAATTAGATTCCGTACGTAAAATTTGGACGCTACATTCCGTACATAAAATTTGGACGCTAATTCTTTTGCGCTTAGGATTGAATAATCGAGTTGGGACCCATTAACTTTTCCTATTTATGACATAATCAATGCTCGTCCCAAATTTCCCGTTTGTATGACATTGGAAAGTGAGAAAATTACATTCTGCACGCTTTTGCGCATAGAATTGAATAATCGAGTTGGGACCCATTAACTTTTCCTATTTATCACATAATCAATGCTCGTGCCAAATTTCAAGTTTCTATGACATTGGGAAGCGAGAAAATTAGATTCCGTACGTAAAATTTGAGCGCTAATTCTTTTGCGCTAAGAATTGAATAATCGAGTTGGGACCTATTAACTTTTCCTATTTATGACATAATCAATGCTCGTGCCAAATTTCAATTTTCTATGACATTGGAAAGCAAGAAAATTAGATTCTGTACGTAAAAATTAGACGCTAATTCTTTTGCGCTTAGGATTGAATAATCGAGTTGGGACCCATTAACTTTTCCTATTTATGACATAATCAATGCTCGTGCCAAATTTCAAGTTTCTATGATATTGGGAAGTGAGAAAATTAAATTCCGTACGTAAAATTTGGATGCGAATTCTTTTGCGCTTAGAATTGAATAATCGAGTTGGGACCTATTAGCTGTTCCTATTTATGACATAATCAATGCTCGTGCTAAATTTCAAGTTTCTATTACATTGGGAAGTGAGAGAATTAGATTCCGTACGTAAAATTTGGACGCTAATTCTTTTGCGCTTAGAATTGAATAATCGAATTGGGACCCATTAACATTTCCTATTTATGACATAATCAATGCTCATGCCAAATTACATTGGGAAGTGAGAGGATTAGATTCCGTACGTAAAATTGGATGCTAATTCTTTTGCGCTTAGAATCGAATAATCGAGTTGGGACCCATTAGCTTTTCCTATTTATGACATAATCAATGCTCGGGCCAAATTTCAAGTTTCTATGACATCGCGAAGTGAGAAAATTAGATTCCGTACGTACAATTTGGACGCTGATTCTTTTGCGCTTAGAATTGAATAATCGAGTTGGGACCCATTAACTTTTCCTATTTATGACATAATCAATGCTCATGCCAAATTTTAAGTTTCTATGATATTGGGAAGTGAGAAAATTAGATTCCGTATGTAAAATTTGGACGCTAATTCTTTTGTGCTTAGAATTAAATAATCGAGTTGGGACCTATTAACTTTTCCTATTTATGACATAATCAATGCTCCTGCCAAATTTCAAGTTTCTATGACATTGGGAAGCGAGAAAATTAGATTCTGTACGTAGAATTTGGACGCCAATTCTTTTGCGCATAGAATTGAATAATCGAGTTGGGACCCATTAGCTTTTCCTATTTATGACATAATCAATGCTTGTGCCAAATTTCAAGTTTCTATGATATTGGAAAGTGAGAGAATTAGATTCCGTACGTAAAATTTGGACGCTAATTCTTTTGCGCTTAGAATTGAATAATCGAGTTGGGACACATTAGCTTTTTCTATTTATGACATAATCAATGCTCGTGCCAAATTACATGTTTCTACGACATTGGGAAGCGAGAAAATTGGTGTCAATGATGGAAATTGAACGATCTACATGGGGGGTCGTAACTGTCGACGACGCTGGCACGCGCGCCATTTATCATAGCATAAATGTACTATGCCTATAATCTTTCCAGGAGTGTACTCAACAACTTCCCAAAGTTTCATGGCGATTGGATGAATGGTGTAGTAGCGCATAAAGGACGAACAGACACGCATACAGACAGAAAGACACACACACAGACACGCATACATTCAATTTTATATATATAGATTTCTTTGGGAAGAACAGACAAAGGGTCCTTGGCTGAACACTATTTCACCTCATTCAGGGCTCCCACCCACTGGCGATATTTTCTCCATTGCGATGCGATTCTAAAGTTAAAGTCTTGCATCGCAGTGCAAAAAAAAAATCGGCATGACGCGGGGATGAAGGAATCCTCTGCCACAGCTGTGGCAGAAGTCCCCGGCATTCTATTCCATTGCTTTCAATGGGATCGGCTTCTGCCGATCCTATTGAAAGCACTACTTTCTGCAAGCCATGCGGAATGATTATCGGGGAAGGGCTTGAAATATAAGCCCTTCCCCGATAATCTGCCAAAAGTGTGAAAAAAAAATGTAAAAAATCATACTCACCTCTCCAGCACTCAGCCCCGTCCTCCTGCTGGCTCCCCGAAACTGCTATGAAGCTCTTTCAGCAGTCGGGGATTTAAAAATCCCCGCCTCCTGAAAGAGCTATGCAGATTGGCTGAGGGCTCAGGCAATAGCAGCTACTGCTTAGCTATTGGCTGAGCACTCAGACAATCACACATAGCCCTTAGCTATTCGTTTATGAATAGCTATATTCTTATGAATGAATAGCTAAGAGCTATGTGTGATTGGCTGAGCGCTTAGCCAATAGCTAAGCAGTAGCTGCTATTGGCTGAGCCCTCAGCCAATTTGCACAGCTCTTTCAGGAGGCGGGGATGTTTAAATCCCCGACTGCTGAAAGAGCTTCATAGCAGTGACGGGGAGCCAGCAGGAGGATGCGGCTGAGCGCAGGAGAGGTGAGTACGATTTTTTTACATTTTTTTTTCACACTTATTGATGATTATCAGGGAAGAGCTTATATTTCAAGCCCTTCCCCGATAATCATTCTGCGGGGCTTGGCCGAAACCATTGATTTCAATGGGATCGGCAGCAGTGCCGATCCCATTGAAAGCAATAGAATAGAATGCTGCAGACTTCTGCCACAGCTGTGACAGCTGTGGCAGAGGATTCCTTCATCCTCGCGATCCCCGCGGGGATGAAGGAAACTCCTGCCACAGCTCTCACAGCTGTCACAGCTGTGGCAGAAGTCCCCGGCATTCTCCCTATGCTTTCAATGGGGCTAGCGCTGCTGTCGCTAGCCCCATTGAAAGCACTTGCGATATGCCGGTTCTATACCGGCCTCTTTCTTGCGCTGTGATGCGAGATTTTTCTCGTGCTCTCGCAGGACAAGAAAGAAAATATCGCCAGTGGGTGGGAGCCCTCAGAGACTTCTTGCTGTGTAAGACAGCAGCAGTGTGTCGAGGCCAGTGTTTCCAAACTCCAGGCCTCAAGGCACCCCAACAGGTCATGTTTTCAGGATTGCACAGGAGAGGTAATTAATATCAGTGCCTCACACATTGCCACAGGTGTTCTTACTATAGGAGATCCTCAAAACGTAATCTGTTGGACTTAAGTTTAGAAAGAAACGCTGGTCAAGGTCCTCACTTTGTCCAGCTGAGTGATTATTGCAGGGTGCACTTTAGTCTCTTTTAGAACTACTTCTGAATGTCCTGTGGAGTCGGTCTTTCTTCTCCTAAGGGGCTGACATCGTCCCTTCTTTTACCAGAAAAGTAGAGGTTTGCTGCAAGCAGCCCAGAACCTTTTAAGAGTGAGTGTGGCCGTGTAGTGACCTGGAAAACAGGCACTACAGAACACTGTTTAGTTATGGGGATCGGTAATATAATAACTGGCCCTATGGTTTAATCTGAGTCAGTTTACACAAGGGATGCAGGTAACCAAGCAACCAGTTAGGACGTTTATTAGCCAGCTGCACAATACAGAAAAAATGCATAGAGACTCAGATGAGGAAGGTAGCCTAGCAACCAGAAAGGTTGTGATTGGCTGCAGACAAACTGGTCAGGTGACAGAGATGATAAATAGAGGGCAACGGTCACAGGAGTGAGTGAGACGCACCAGGCAAAGCAAGTGCCAGAGAGTAGAGGCGGAATACGTTTAAGCAATAAGTAAAGAGAGTAAAGAGTAGTGAGAAAAGAGAGGTGACAGGCAGAGGAGCGCCAAGAAGAGCAGTGCCAGGCAGAGAGAGAGCGAGATACAGAAAAAAAGCAACCTGCAGGACATAAGAAAGTGCCAGGCAGGAGAGAGAAGTGAAAAGAAACAAAGAACAGCTGTGAGAGTGAGAGAAAGAGAGAAACAAGAGAAAAATACATGAGGAGAGACAAAAGTAAAAGAGATGTAAATATGAAGAGAGGGAGATAAAGAAATAAAGAGATATAAATACACAGAGGTATAGAGAAAAGAAATCCAGAGTAAGCTCACAGTATATGGATGAGTTAGACACAGGTGTCTACATTGTTGCTATTTGTGTATCAGTTATTATGCACTAAATGTGATGAAGAAAACGACCTCATCTCACTGCCTTATTTAATAATATCGTGGTTGCAACAATTTAAGCAAAATATCTGTGTCTCTGTATTATTCCACACCTCACCACTCACGACTACAAATTGTGCCCAAGAGCGCTGGCGTCCAAACAAAACAAATCACAATTAATTGCCAGCCACAAATAATGATAATAAAATTAGCGCTCACCATAGCGTTTTGTGGCGGCATGACAGCTGCATCTCCGAAAGACACAGAGCTGGTAGTTACGATGGGCTGAATTTGCAGTCTCTACAATAGGTTGGATCTGTCTACAAACAGCGTTCTCTTGCCCACATTGAAGTCTTCCTCTTCAATGCTGGCAGGGAGAAGGAGTTAGAAAGCTTCTTTTTTGCTGCAGGGAAGACTCCTTACTGCTTAAAATTTTCAACTTTGTCCAGAGGACGCGAACATAGTTGAAAGCAATGCATTGTCATCACCAGCGGGCCCGATACAAGTGATCTATTTGCCCTATGCTTAAACCTGGACCCAAAGCTGGTAGCTGTAATGTCCTAACAGCTCTATAGCCACAGGTTGGAGATCACTGGTTTAGAGCTATGTTATACTTTACAGTATGCCATGAATAATAGTTTACATACCTTATACCAACTCGTGGAGTAGTTAGAGCTTTTATACAGATAAGGTATAGAGATTGTTACAGATTCTCTCGAAGTTTTTTTTAATGATTTTGGTGAGGAGGAGTTAATACAGTGGAGAACACTCTTCTCTATCTGTGTCAAATTCATGGCTTCGTATGTTCTGTCCTGTCTAACAAAACAAAACAGTATTTAAAGGAGTTACTAATGAAAAGAGAAAATGGAGCATCAGGTACCACAAATACATATGTATGCACCCCTTATCTATTCATTGTACAAGGCTTTGAGCTTCCTATACCTGCTTTTAAAGTATGTTACAGTTACTGTATGTCAATGTAACAAAAGAAATCCCCAGGTCAAAGGGGTTAAAGACTGGGGGAAAAAATTGCTTTCTAGAAAACTATGAAGCTCCAATACTAGATAAAGCATATGGCCGACAAAGTATCACAATTACTACATTAAAATAAATAGAAATGGAGGTACACAGTGATGCCATGCTCTATGAAACCTAATGAGATAATGTTACAGTTATTACAATATATGCATCAGATCACATGGCGATATTCCTGCGACGTAAAAGCACCCGGCCAGCCAATATAGCGCCGGGTGCTTTTAGGTCGGGCCTAAACGATAGTCCTGGAACTATCTTTTGGTCCGGAATCAGTCAGGTGCTGCATGGGCTCCTATGGGAGCCAATGACAGTGGCTGGAGAAGAGAGGTGGGAGGGAGTTTAGCAGTGTGACTGCTAAACTCCCTCCCTCTTCTCTCCTCCCTTCCGGCTGATTGCAATAGGAGAGGGCGGGGCTAAGTGCTACCCTATCCCGCCTCCTCCCATTGCTGGCTGCGGACGAGGGACAGGATGGGGGGGGGCGGAGCTAAGCTAAGAATTTTTTTAGTGTGCCTATAGATGCACTACGAAATCGCTCCTCTGACTGCACCCTAAAAGAGCTAACTTTGAAAAATAGTAAATCTTTTCTTGAACCACAATTTGACCCCTTTGCGTCACCTTTGGTGGATGATTTTGGAGTCATTAGATTTGTGACATCCTCACCACCACCGTAAAATCATAAAATTTGAGTATGACATATTGAGTGACTGTCAGGCAAGGTCAAAGTTCCTATGTTAAGTCTAGCGGTGCTGTTGTGCTTCAGCCAGCAGTGCCTCTAGGGAGAGTCAAGAATTGCTAAGTGAAGTTCATATCTAGTGCTTACCAGTTTGACTGTTGCCATGTCCCTAAAACGTGGAAGACCAAGCCGTGGGCGGCGTACAGTTCAAAGAGTACGCTCAGATGGAAGTTGGAACACTGAAAATGTAGTTTATCCTGAAGTCCTTGCCAATTAAAATAATCAGTTCTTAAAACATTTGCAACCATTTTTCTAAACACTTTATGTTTACTTAGCGAACATTTGGATAGAGCTGTACCCTCTGTTCATAAACCTTACACAGTGCTATAGAGCCACCAAGATGTTAGCCAGGGGAAGACATTTAATGGTAACCACAATGACCCTCCCATTTGTGGCTTGCAACTCATATTGCCACAAATAGATAGCAACATATGAAAAAACAAAATCAGCGCCTACTATTTCACGATGATTTCAATATTGGTGAATATAGAATGGACTCACCTGGTGCCCAATGGAACTCCCTGCCCCGAGAGTCCACCGGCACTTTCTATTCACGTTCGTCTATCACACCACCCTGGGTCTTGAATCCGGATCACCAGAGAGTCGTCAGTGGGTTAACAGCCTTCAAACCGGCTGTGATATGAAGCACCATATAAAAGCAAAAGAAAACCCGCGCTCGCAGACTCCAGGGATTCAGAAAAAGACGCAGCGGTCCGTACAATGTAATGTTATTAGCAATATCAAATACAATGCGTTTCGGCGATCTTCGTTAATCACCCTTTTCAAGCATAAAAAATTCTAACATCATCATCCAAAGATGGCCCCTGCCAGCAGCGTCTGTATGAAATTGTGAGTTAAAGATTTTGTATAAATATAAGATGATGATGTTAGAATTTTATGCTTGAAAAGGGTGATTAATAGAGATGAGCGAACGTACTCGTCCGAGCTTGATACTCGTTCGAGTATTAGCGTGTTCGGGATGCTCGTTACTCGAGTACCACGCGATGTTCGGGTTACTTTCACTTTCATGTCTGAGACGTTAGCGCGCTTTTCTGGCCAATTGAAAGACAGGGAAGGCATTACAACTTCCCCCTGCGACGTTCAAGCCCTATACCACCCCCCTGCAGTGAGTGGCTGGGGAGATCAGGTGTCACCCGAGTATAAAAATTGGCCCCTCCCGCGGCTCGCCTCAGATGCGTTGTGACAGAGATCAGGGACAGTGGTATCGTGTTGGAGCTGCTGTAGGGAGAGTGTTAGGAGTTAGTGTAGGCTTCAAGAACCCCAACGGTCCTTCTTAGGGCCACATCTCACCGTGTGCAGTAGTGTGGAGGCTGCTTTTAGCAGTGTTGCACATTTTTTTTTTTTTGGTATATCGGCCGTGCAGAGCATTGCGCCCTGCAGTAATAGTCCAGGGACAGAAGTGTGGAGGCAGGGGGAGCGTTGGGAGTTATTGTAGGCTTCAAGAACCCCAACAGTCCTTCTTAGGGCCACATCTAACCATGTGCAGTAGTGTGGAGGCTGCTTTTAGCAGTGTTGCACTTTTTTTTTTTTTGGTATATCGGCCGTGCAGAGCATTGCGCCCTGCAGTAATAGTCCAGGGACAGAAGTGTGGAGGCAGGGAGAGCGTTAGGAGTTATTGTAGGCTGCAAGAACCCCAACGGTCCTTCTTAGGGCCACATCTAACCGTGTGCAGTAGTGTGGAGGCTGCTTTTAGCAGTGTTGCACTTTTTTTTTTTTTTGGTATATCGGCCGTGCAGAGCATTGCGCCCTGCAGTAATAGTCCAGGGACAGAAGTGTGGAGGCAGGGCCAGAAGACATATATTATTGATTGAATATACGCAGTGGTCCTTTTCCAAAAAATATTGGAAAAAAATCTATTTGGCCTGCCTGTCACTGTGCACAGTGTTCTGGGTCCGTGTCTGCTGGGGGTAGTAGTTCTCCAAATAAATACGCAGCCAGCTAAGTGTTACAGCAGGCTTGCACCAAATTATTTCCTGGCTCTAAAATCACCGCTCTGTTGCAGTTAATAACAGTGCAACACTGCAGTTCCGTGACACACACATCAGGGACAGAATTGTGTAGGCAGGGCCAGAAGACATATATTATTGATTGAATATACGCAGTGTGGTCCTTTTCCAAAAAATATTGGAAAAAAATCTATTTGGCCTGCCTGTCACTGTGCTCAGTGCTCTGGGTCCGTGTCTGCTGGGGGTAGTAGTTCTCCAAATAAATACGCAGCCAGCTAAGTGTTACAGCAGGCTTGCGTCAAATTATTTCCTGGCTCTGAAATCACCGCTCTGTTGCAGTTAATAACAGTACAACACTGCAGTTCCGTGACACACTGCAGGGACAGAATTGTGTAGGCAGGGCCAGAAGACATATATTATAGATTGAATATACGCAGTGTGGTCCTTTTCCAAAAAATATTGGAAAAAAATCTATTTGGCCTGCCTGTCACTGTGCTCAGTATTCTGGGTCCGTGTCTGCTGGGGGTAGTAGTTCTCCAAATAAATACGCAGTCAGCTAAGTGTTACAGCAGGCGTGCGCCAAATTATTTCCTGGGGTTCCGTAAACGAAGTCAGCCTCCAACCACAGGCCAATAAGCGGCACATTTAATTACAGCGTTCTGTTTCTGCACTACTGCTAATACACCATGCTGAGGGGAAGGGGTAGGCCTAGAGGATGTGGACGTGGACGCGGGCGAGGACGCGGAGGCCCAAGTCAGGGTGTGGGCACAGGCCGAGCCAGTGCGGTGGCCAGGGGTAGAGGCAGGGCCAGACCGGATAATCCACCAACTGGTTCCCAAAGCGCCCCCTCGCGCCATGCCACCCTGCAGAGGTCAAGGTGCTCTACGGTGTGGCAGTTTTTCACAGAGACGCCTGACGACCGACGAACAGTGGTGTGCAACCTTTGTCGCGCCAAGATCAGCTGGGGAGGCACCACCACCAGCATGCACAGGCATATGATGGCCAAGCACCCCACAAGGTGGGACGATGCCCGTTCACCGCCTCCGGTTTGCACCACTGCCTCTCCCCCTGTGCCCCAACCTGCCACTGAGATCCAACCCCCCTCTGAGGACACAGGCACTACCGTCTCCTGGCCTGCACCCACACCCTCACCTCCGCTGTCCTCGGCCCCATCCAGCAATGTCTCTCAGCGTAGCGTCCAGACGTCGCTAGCGCCACTGTTTGAGCGCAAGCGCAAGTACGACGCCACGCACCCGCACGCGCAAGCGTTAAACGTGCAAACTGCCAAATTGATCAGCCTGGAGATGCTGCCGTATAGGCTTGTGGAAACGGAGGCTTTCAAAAGCATGATGGCGGCGGCGGCCCCGCGCTACTCGGTTCCAAGTCGCCACTACTTTTCCCGATGTGCCGTCCCAGGCCTGCACGGCCACGTCTCCCGCAACATTGTACGCGCCCTCACCAACGCGGTTACTGCCAAGGTCCACTTAACAACAGACACGTGGACAAGCACAGGCGGGCAGGGCCACTATATCTCCCTGACGGCACATTGGGTGAATTTAGTGGAGGCTGGGACAGAGTCAGAGCCTGGGACCGCTCACGTCCTACCCACCCCCCGAATTGCGTGCCCCAGCTCGGTGTTTGTATCTGCGGGGGTGTATGCTTTCTCCACTAAACCACCCTCCTCCTCCTCCCCCTACGCAACCTCTGTCTCGCAATCAAGATGTGTCAGCAGCAGCACGTCGCCAGCAGTCGGTGTCACGCGGCGTGGCAGCACAGCGGTGGGCAAGCGTCAGCAAGTTGTGCTGAAACTACTCAGCTTAGGAGAGAAGAGCCACACGGCCCACGAACTGCTGCAGGGTCTGACAGAGCAGACCGACCGCTGGCTTGCGCCGCTGAGCCTCCAACCGGGCATGGTCGTGTGTGACAACGGCCGTAACCTGGTGGCGGCTCTGCAGCTCGGCAGCCTCACGCACGTGCCATGCCTGGCCCATGTCTTTAATTTGGTAGTTCAGCGCTTTCTGAAAAGGTACCCCCACTTGTCATACCTGCTCGGAAAGGTGAGCCAGCTCTGCGCACATTTCCGCAAATCCCACACGCACGCTGCCACCCTGCGGACACTGCAACATCGGTTTAATCTGCCAGTGCACCGACTGCTGTGCGACGTGCCCACACAGTGGAACTCTACGTTCCACATGTTGGCCAGACTCTATGAGCAGCGTAGAGCTATAGTGGAATACCAACTCCAACTTGCGCGGCGCAGTGGGAGTCAGCCTCCTCAATTATTTACAGAAGAGTGGGCCTGGTTGGCAGCCATCTGCCAGGTCCTTGGAAAATTTGAGGAGTCTACCCAGATGGTGAGCGGCGATGCTGCAATCATTAGCGTCACCATTCCTCTGCTATGCCTCTTGAGAAGTTCCCTGCAAAGCATAAAGGCATACACTTTGCGCTCGGAAACAGAGGCGGGGGAAGACAATATGTCGCTGGATAGTCAGAGCAACCTCATGTCTATATCTCAGCGCGTTGAGGAGGAGGGGGAGGAGCATAAGGAGGAGGGGGAAGAGACAGCTTGGCCCACTGCTGAGGGGACAGATGCTGCTTGCCTGTCATCCTTTCAGCGTGTATGGCCAGAGGAGGAGGAGGAGGAGGGGGAGGAGCATGAGGAGGAGGGGGAAGAGACAGCTTGGCCCACTGCTGAGGGTACAGATGCTGCTTGCCTGTCATCCTTTCAGCGTGTATGGCCAAAGGAGGAGGAGGAGGAGGATCCTGAAAGTGATCTTCCGAGTGAGGACAGCCATGTGTTGCGTACAGGTACCCTGGCACACATGGCTGACTTCATGTTAGGATGCCTTTCTCGTGACCTTCGCGTTACACGCATTCTGACCACTACGGATTACTGGGTGTACACACTGCTCGATCCACGGTATAGGGAGAGCCTTTCCACTCTCATTCCCGAAGAGGAAAGGGGTTCGAGAATGATGCTATACCACAGGGCGCTGGTGGACAAACTGATGGTAAACTTCCCATCCGACAGCGCTAGTGGCCGAAGGCGCATTTCCGCGGCCCAGGTAGCAGGAGAGGCGCAGAGATCAGGCAGCATATACAGCGCAGGCAGGGGAACACTCTCTAAGGCCTTTGACAGCTTTATGGCTCCCCAGCAAGACTGTGTCACCGGTCCCCAGTCAAGGCTGAGTTGGCGGGAGCACTGTAAAAGGATGGTGAGGGAGTACGTAGCCGATTGCACGACCGTCCTCGTTGACGCCTCTGCCCCCTACAACTACTGGGTGTTGAAGCTGGACACGTGGCCTGAACTCGCGCTGTATGCCCTGGAGGTGCTTGCTTGTCCTGCGGCTAGCGTCTTGTCAGAGAGTGTGTTTAGTGTGGCTAGGGGAATCATCACGGATAAGCGTACCCACCTGTCAACCGACAGTGCCGACAGGCTTACACTCATCAAGATGAACAAAGCCTGGATTTCCCCAGACTTCTCTTCTCCACCAGCGGACAGCAGCGATACCTAAGTAATACGTAGGCTGCACCCGCGGATGGAAGCATCGTTCTCTATCACCATCCAAAACGGGGACCTTTTAGCTTCATCAATCTGTGTATAATATTCATCCTCCTCCTCCTGCTCCTCCTCCTGAAACCTCACATAATCACGCCGAACGGGCAATTTTTCTTAGGCCCACAAGGCTCAGTCATATAATTTTTCTAAACAATTTTTATGTTTCAATGCTCATTAAAGCGTTGAAACTTTCACCTCAACCAATTTTTATTTTAACTGGGCTGCCTCCAGGCCTAGTTACCAATTAAGCCACATTAACCAAAGCCATTAATGTGTTTCACCTGCCCTCTCGCTTGGGAATGGGCAATTTTTCTCAGGTACATTAGTACTGTTGGTACACCAATTTTTGTGGGCCCTCGCCTACAGTGTAATCCAATTAATTTTTTGCCCACCTGCATTACAGCTGACATAACATCAGCTGTGATGGGCAATGCAATGGGATATTTTTATGTATCGCCGGTGGGTTCCAGGGAGC